>NW_016107681.1:1344440-1370941 GCF_001604975.1 Cebus imitator | reverse complement strand
GCGATCTCGGCTCACCGCAACCTCCGCCTCCTGGGTTCAGGCAATTCTCCTGCCTCAACCTCCTGAGTAGCTGGGATTACAGGCACGCGCCACCATGCCCAGCTAATTTTTTGTAGCTTTAGTAGAGACGGGGTTTCACCGTGTTGACCAGGATGGTCTTGATCTCTTGACTTCGTGATCCACCCGCCTCGGCCTCCCAAAGTGCTGGGATTACAGGCGTGAGCCACCGCGCCCGGCCTTGAGTCCCTTTTTCAACCAGCTGAATGGGCAACTCTGCCTTCCCGGAGCTCTAAAAGTTGACCAAAAGGGGACCCAGTCCCGTTTACTCTGCACTGAGAACCACCACACTGAGGTGCCAGCCAAACCGCTACACCGGCCACAAGAGTCGCTCTTGCGACCCGTGGGGCTCCTCCGCTGGGAATCTTGTGGCACGTGAGCAACAAAAAATCGTCTGAAAGTGTGGCGTCCTCTCGTTCTGTGTGCTTTCTCTGGGAGCTACAATTCTGAGCTGCTAGTAATCAGCCATCTTGGATCTCTCCTCTTCAGATAACTTTTCAAAAGTGATTCTGATTACCCTACTTCCTAGTTCCAGTCCTTCAGTTTGTTGTTGGCTGCAGAGCCCCTAACTATCATTTCATTCCCACGATACAAATATAACCACTATATTTGATCTTACTATTTTGACCGTATAAAAGGAAAAAAAAAGATCATTCTTTCAACAGACATTTCTGGGGTGTCATTTGTTGTGTCAGGCATTATGGTAGGCACTGTACTTATACAAATGAATGAGATAGATTTCTACTTTTGATGAAACACATGTCTAGTTAGAGAAAAATGGAAACTAGCAACCAATTCTACATGGTATCATAAGTATTATGACAAAACCATGGTGTTCTCTAAGTATTGAGGGGTGGCTACTTAGATATTTAAAAAAGCAACCTTAAGTAAAACCTACCAAACAAAACTTTGCAAGCCACGTAAAATTATGTCCAGGTGAATAAAGAAGTGAAAGTACATGCCTGGTAAAGAGAACAACTGTACAAGGCAGAGTAAGAACTGCTGTGTCTGTTAGTAGCTGAAGAGGAGGCATAAGGATATCTAAGGAGAGGGTGAGAGATTAAATGAGAGAGGTGGGAAGAAATTAGATCCTGAAGGGTCTTATGGACTCTGTTCTTGAGTGTGATATTTTTTCTGGAAGTATTATAGTAGGTAGGCAGTCATTTAGCAATTGTAAGCAGAGAAATGACATCCTTAGGTTTGGATTTTAGAAATATCATTAGGTTTCGGTCTTAGAAATATCACTCCAGATGGCAGGAACTTGTAGCTAGATACAGTAAATAATGAACATCTGGGTTCTGGCAATGAATAGAGGGGTTGGAGAAGGTGGGGTGAATGCAAGAGATGCTCAGAAGGCAGATGTGACTGAGCTTGGTGGTAGAGAGGCTGAGGGGTCTGAGAAAGAGCAGAAGTCAAGGATGACTCACAAGTCTGTAGATTATAATTGGGTAGACACGATGTTCTCACTATAAATAATAAGAAGAAACATATTTGTGGGGAAGATATGGGAGTGATAAAGAATCAGGGTTGGGACATGTTAAATTTGGGGAGCTTTTGGGTCTTCCAGATGAAAATGTGTGATAATAGGTAGTCATGGAGATCTGGAACTCACAAGAAAGCTGTTAGAGTCATAGAATTGAAAGTAATCATTAACATCAGAGGCCAAAGTCATAAATGTGGATGAGCCTCCCAGGGAGAGAATAAAAAAAGACAGGAGGAGAAAGTTTTTGATGCTACTGGTTCTTTGAATATACATAAATTGTTAGCATCACCTTGATGATAGAGGTAATTTTTCTGTTTTCTGTGTATCATCATTCTCACAAAGGCCCTAGAATTCCCAACATCACTGATAAAAGAAGGTGACAGGACCTGGAATCATTGTTTCAAGGAAGACAAAACTTGAGACAGGCTTTCAATCTCTCTCTGAGTGTAGTGGGATTCCATTGTTATCTCATTTGCATTTACTGGTTCTTTCAGGCCCCTCCTCATTCAAACTACTATAAGGAGGAACATGCTTGACATCAGCCCAGTTAACATATAACACAGAGGTCTTACCTATTCTTCAGTACTTTTCAACTTCATGAAAAAAACAGAGAGAACAGTAACCAGTGTGTTTTAGGTCCACTAAACAACAACAACAAAAATATACTTTGGTTAAAAAAAATTTAGGTTGGACACAAGGAAAACTTCCACAAGGATCTTGCAAATGCACGAATGGTTAACCCAAAGTGTCAGGGAATCTTTTTCCTCAAATCATTCTAAGAATAAAACATTCATTCTATTTTTTGAATGAATTTTGAAGTGGCTCAGTAAAAGCATAAAATTTTTTAGTAGTGCTTCCATTGCCCTCAGGATGCAATACAAGATCGTAACAGGGCTTATGTAACCCATTGTAATCTCTTCCCTATCAATCTCACCTCCTGCTTCCATCCCCCTCCAAATATGTTGATTTCTTTGCTCTCTGCAAAACCCCTTGCTCTCTCGCCTTGGGTCTTCTCTCTATTTGGAACCCTCTTCCTCCTGCATTATATTTCTCTTGCCTCTGATTCATCCTTCAGGACTCACTTTAGATGCTGCTTCCTGCAGGAAACCTTTCCTGATCATATAAATCATGACTGTCCCTCCTATTTGCTCATAGTTATTAAGTAAATCATTTAATAAATGCTTTTTAAGGACCTACTATGTGTCAGGCACTGTGCTAAATTCTGAAAAAATATACCTGCCCCATTAGAATCTACTGGAGAAGGCAGAAAATAAACAAGTCAAGCAACAGTATTAATTATGCCAAAGGTGAATCACTCTACTAAGTTATCCAGCAATAATATAGTATAAAGAACAAAGTGGTTTATTTCTATTTCAGGTAAACAATTAGAGGTGAGTGTTCCAGGTCGATGAGCATCCTAGCTTCTTGTAGTTGTGCAAGAATCCAGAGCAAGAGTGGCTGTGCCATCATCAGTGCTTTGCTTCCAACGTCACTTTAGTCCAGTGCTGTCTAATAGAATGTTTTATGGTAATGGAAATATTCTGTGTATATCTGTGCTGTCCAGTATGGTAATTACGAGCCACATGTGGCTACTGAACACTTGAGTTTTGACTAGTGCAATCAAGAACCTGAGTTTTTAATTTTGATTAATTAGAATTCAAATAGCTACACATGGCTATCTAGTGGCTACCATATTGGTCAGTGGCTCTTGCCATTCCAGCCAGTGGAATGGGAGAAAAAGTGGAATTCGAGAACCTGGGATCCCTCCTTAAGCAAGTGATGCCAAAGTTGCTTCCATGGATTCTGCTAACATGGACCTACTGTGTTTCATTGTATCCAAGTTATAAGATGAACCATGATTTTATATGCCACCAGAAAAGAAGAAAAATGGTACAATTAAACTGCTGTAATGCTTTTTAAATATTATATAATCCTTTTTATTTTATAAATATTAGAAGAGCTTTTTGATGTGCTAAGTACACCATACATGAAAAGGAAAATATAAATGAGATAAATTCCTAAAACTTCTTTCTATCTAGTCTAACTCTTCTGAGATGTTTTTAAGCTCAGAATTGTCAATGTCTGCCTTTCCACAGAAGATCTTTCTCTATGCCCCAAAGAACATCAATGATGTGGAATTTCTTTTATTATTGTTATTATACTTTAAGTTCTGGGGTACCTGTGTAGATCTTGCAGGATTTTTACATAGGTATACCCATGCCATGGCGGTTTGCTGCCTCCATCCCCCTGTCACCTACATTACATATTTCTCCTAATGTTAGCCCTCCCCAATCCCCCCACCCCCAGCTGTCCCTCCCCTAGCCCCCAACCCCCCAACAGACCCTAGTGTGTGATGCTCCTCTCCCTGTGTCCATGTGTTCCCATTGTTCAACACTCATTTATGAGTGAGAACATGTGGTGTTTGATTTTATGTTCTTGTGTTAGTTTGCTGAGAATGATGGTTTCCAGATCCATCCATGTCCCCACAAAAGACACGAACTCATCATTTTTTATGGCTGCATAGTATTCCATGGTGTATATGTGCCATATTTTCTTTATCCAGCCTATCCTTGATGGACATTTGTGTTGGTTCCAAATCTTTGCTATAGTAAACAGTGCCGCAATGAACATAGGTGTGCATGTGTCCTTATAATAGAATGATTTGTAGTCCTTTGGGTATATATCCAGTAATGGGATTGCTGGGTCAAATGATATTTCTATTTCTAGATCTTTGAGGAATCGCCACACTGTCTTCCACAGTGATTGAACTAATTTACACTCTCATGAACAGTGTAGAAGTGTTCTTATTTCTCCACATCCTCTCCAGCATCTGTTGTCTCCAGATTTTTTAATGTTCACAATTCTAACTCGCATGAGACAGTATCTCAATGTGGTTTTGATTTGCATTTCTCTAATGACCAGTGAGTGATGATGAGCATTTGTTCATACGTCTTTGGCCGCATAAATGTCTTCTTTTGAAAAGTACCTGTTCATATCCTTCGCCAAGAGTGCCCTACTATTGTCTCAAGGATTTTCCCCCAAGATGCTGAACAGCGATTTGGCAAATTTTGATTCTGGTGCTTTACCATTTGACCAAATTAATAACATTGTTTTTTCCTTAGTTGAAACAAATGTTGCTAAAAGTTGAGCAGTTTATGATAAACAGATCTTCACTGTCTTAACAATGGTCTTGCTTGACGCATGAATTGGTCACATCAGCCTCTCATGGCTTTGAAATTTCCTTAGTCCATGCTGAAGGATTTAGCAGTTTTTCTGCTTTCAGTGGCATTGTTCAACATGAGATAAGGCGATCCTTTTGCTCATATGTCAGAAGCACAATGTAACACAGCTTCATCTACTTATAGGTGTCTTCCTTTCTTAGGTCCTATAAAGTGCTTGGTTGTTACTTTACAAGAAAATATGAAATTGCTGCCATTTCTCCAATAATGAATATTTGCTTTGCTAATATCAAATTTATGCCCCATTGCTCTGTTTACATGTCTTTGTGTGTATATGATACCTTTTCATTTCAATGCTAAATCATAGTATAATCTTTCTGAAGACATTTTAAACAGCAATTCAGTTTAGCACATGAAGCACCAGCAATGCACAAGTCTCAATGGAAGTGATGAAAATGTGAAGAGCTATGATCAACTTTGTATATGCAAGGGCAGTGACAACCCTTTCATGACTACCATCCAGCCCACAGCAATGGTAAGATGCCATTAATTGGGGAGCAGAAGTCAGTGCCAGGACAAATCACAGCCAAAGCCAAGCCAGTTACGGGTGAGCTAAGAGGATTCTGGGCTGTTGGAAATAAGAAAAACCCACATGTAGACTGAAAGATGCAAAAGTGAAAGCCCATAATACCTAAAGTAGCAGGGAGGAAAGGGAAGAGGGAGAAAGGTAAGGACATTTGTTTTCTAAAGACTTCTCAGCTTTAGACCAACTTTATATATACATATGTATAAACACATATGCACATATATATACATGCCTACATGTTTGTATGTTTTAATAAACCAATTATTAATTGAACTAGCTCATTGGGGTTTCTGTGCTTGCAAACAAAGACTCAAACACTGCCCTTTTAAGATGTGTTTCGGTTCAGACTTTTTCAGAAAAAGTCTAAAGAAGCTCATCTGAACCACCACAAAGCAACTGCGTCAGTTGGGTCAGTTTGAAGGATTCTGACTAAAGAAGAAACATGAATTTCATGCAGCTTAATATGAACTGACACTCAAGCATATACCCTCTATAGGATTTCACCCATGACTAACAAGCCTTTTAATCATGGCAAGAAGACATGGAGATTTTGCAAACATGCTTTTACAGTATCCACATTTGGTGTTCCTGACCCTGTTTTCTTGCCAGATTGTGAGAAGCACCTGCTCCTTTTCAAGCAGTTGTCAGATCAATATTTAATCAATTACCTTTTGATATTTGGTAGCGCTGAATAAATGGGATGCCAATATTTCTGCTCAGAGCTGTTCCTCTGGTGTACCTCATTCCTTTTCTGTGAATTCCTCGTTCCTTCAGGAATCTGTGAAGACTAAGCCGCATGTCCTCCGAGTTCTGGGCATTTCTCCCTCTACTGCAGAAGGGCTCTGTGGTTTGAGGAGATGCGAGATGCTGGTGCCTGTGCTACTCTTATTAAAGCGACGTCCAAACCGAGTCATGAAAGCGGGAGAGCAGAGCCGCATTTGGGACACTGGGGGGCTTTGCCAGGTGAGGGCTATTTAATAGACCAGCCACATTAAAGAAAGGCAATGATGTAGTGAAAGGAGCCTAATGAGCAGAAGTGAGGCTACTGTATCTAAAGAGAAAAAATAATGAGCTACGAAATATCCCCCAAGGCGAGATTGCCAGCCTTCTGCAAGGAGGTCTCAGCCTATAGGTAAAAACGGCTCATGTGGTCCCTTATCCTTGCATGGTAAACAGAAGTTTTGTGGGCAATTAGGGACTGAGCTGAATGTGAGATTTGAAAACCAAGAATTATGTCTCCAACTCTTTGGAGATTTCCACACCCAAGACCCTGGCTTTAATTCCCAAAGGAAACAGGGAATATACTCAACCTGTGAATAGAAATTAGAAATATCGTATCATCAAAAACAACCTTCCTGGAGTCTGTGCAGCAGATGGACATTGGGAAATCTCAGTTCTAGCAAGCTCAGGGACTAGCACTACAGAATCTTTATAAAGCTGTCCTTAGGGGCCATGCCATGGGGCTGCCTTGAGGGCAAAACCACTTTTTAATGAGGCTCTCTTGGTCTTTCAGTAATGACCCCTCCTAGAATAGGGATCCATGATCTTACATAAGATCATGGGTAGGTAACGCTCAGCTTGAATCTTATTCTAGGAGGGGTAATTACTGAAATTCTAGGGCAGATTTTGGTACATATAGGTAGGAAAATTAAACTCAAAGCTTTACTACATTACTAATGTGAAGAAAATAATAATAATAAAAAAAAGATTTGGTTCCCACCCTCAAGAAATGTACAAATCTATGCCACATAGACAACAAATTATTAACAGAGCACCTTTTCAAGTTCACATAGTAGAAAAGAGGATGGTGCCTGTGCTTCCCAGATGAGGAAGGAGACAGGACAAAAATATAAATACTCATAAGAAAACTGTGAAAATAATACAACTTTATGATATAAGTCCTTATCACTTATAAGTGCCTTCTTTAGCATTTTCTAAATAGGTGCTTATAGCAACTCTAAGACACAGACAGATTTGGTATTAGTCCCTGTCTTACATGCAGAAAACTGACGCTCAGAAGGGTATAGTCAGAAGTTCCTAATTTTGTAGCCACCGGGAAAGCACAAGGATGAGTAGAGTTCACATGTGTGGTACACTCCCGTGCCATATCCAAGTTTAGAAGAAATTCGAGTTTTTAGGGTAAACAAATAGTTCTATATACCGCTTTTTAAGGGATGAGGCAGGGATAGGCATTGCATTCATAAAAATTTTACAAATACATGAAGAATAAAAACAATCATTAAAAATATCAAAATATTATCAGGAAAAAATCCAGAAAGATGTGCAATCAGTACTTACAAAATCACTGTATTAGTTCAAATTGCTCAAGCAATCCATAGAGCTATTCATAGACCAATAATGATAGTGTATGTCCCATTAATATTACTATGCAACAAATTATACCAAAACTTAGTAGCCTGATACAATGGCAGTTTATTATTTTTCACTGTGGCTAGGGGTGATTCTGGCTTGGGACCTTTCATGGGGTTGCAATCAGATAGTGGTTGGGGGTGAATAGTTAGGCTCTCTCTCATCACATAATTTCAGGGCTTCTCCAAGTGGTCTTGTCATGTGCACTAGGTTGGACTTCCTTACAGCATGGCACCTTGGAGCTTCAGTCTGAGTATTACAGCAAGCGAAACAGAAGTTAAATCACCTTTACTGACTTTGCCCATATTGGTTACAAGTGAGTCACTCACCCAGTTTCAAGGAGAGGGGACACAGATCTCACCTCTCTGTAGGAGGAGTGTTCAGGCCATATTATTGATAAGCATGTGAGAGGAAGATATTGTTGCAGCCACCTTTGGATAATAAAATCTGTGGAGCATGTCTTGAACTAAGGGTTATGTTTAATATAATTTTGTGACTCTAAGGTCCAATAAGAGGAAAAAAATGTGGTCACTCGAATTTGCTTTAATGGAACTTATTTTTTGAAAAATGAGTCTTGCATTTTCTTCGAACTTTCATTCCATAGGTAAATTTAATAAGGCAGTAAGCATGCAATTGAAGAAAAAATATAAATAAATTTTATTTTGTTGTTTAATATCACAAAAGATATGATTTACAGAGTATTAGCGTCTTATAAATGTGAAGACTATTTTACAATTCTATTCATTTTATCATTTTCTGTCTTTATTTGGAAGCTAACTTTTGTGTCATAGATAGAAATGTATCTAAGACTATTTTCACTCATGTGCACTAGTTTTTCTTCCCTTGTCTTTCCTTTCAGTTTTGTCATTAAAAATTTATTATTGTGTGAAATTTAAAAGAAAATGGAAGCAATTGTAGAATCACAACTCATGAGAACTGTATAAATCTATAATCATTATAACTAATACTGATGGAGCATTTACTGTCTGGTCTGGCTGAGCATGGTTAAAGAGTATTACAAACTTTTCCACTTCAGGACCTGTATCAGCCAAGGAGACAGAATACATAACCCTGAATCCTTGGAGACGTAGCCCTAATCAGCCTCAAATCTATGGGTGATCTTGAAAATTCATGCGCAATGTTACAGATGAGGAAACCAATGCTCAGTGAAATTAAATAACTTCCCTGAGCTTTCACAACTAGAAAGCAGCAGAAACAGAATTTGAACCAAGTGGTCAGACTTCGCAACCCAAACTATTGATGATTGAGCTCTAATTGCATATATATGTCACCATAATGCCCATACTTATTTTGGGCTTAGAGTTAAATAGAAGAGCAGCAAAGAATGTTTGGAATCAGGCTCAGATCCCCAATCTATCATTTTCTAGATGTCTGACTCTCCATGCTCTTCCTTATACATTAGCGATAATAAGAGTAGCTACCTTCCAGGATTATAGGGGAAGTTAAATAACATGGCACATTCACAGTGCTTCATACCTTGCCAGGCATGTGGGACATTCCTTGTACATGTTAATTAGCTTCCTGCCTCCCCCACTTCTCTTCATCAGGCCTCTTCCCTGGTTTGACAGGAAGATAGGTAATGGCAGAAGAGAATGCAGCCTCAAAAGCCTGTTGTTTCCGGAAAGTATCTGACTAAATTATTTCAAAAGGTTTTGCTTCTATGAAGTTTAATAGAGTTGATGAGTATTAAAGGAATCATTTAATCTTCATTTGAATGTGAGCAGTAAATGTGTTTTGGAGATCATATTCATTCCCCAGTGACTCCAAGTACTTTCCTATTCCAAAGCTGATTTTCATACATCAGAGCAAAGGGTTTTTAGGTCTGTGTAGCTGCCTGAATGAAATGCAGCATCTCAGGCAACGTGGCAGAGTCTCCTACTGGCCACACCCACTGAGGGCCGCAGTGCAGATATTTGGCTCCTTCCCAACCCATATGTTTTTGTCCCAACCTGTTCCTGAACATGTGCTAGGCTTCCTGTCTCTGTAAAACAGGCTTTGCAAACACAGGACTTAGCCACAGAGTCTGCATCCCTCTTGGAACCCACTGGTTCTTCCACTGTGCTGCACCTCATGGAAGGTCTGCCCATCCACCAAAGGTGAAGCTGCTAAGATCTGTCAGGGAAAGCATTTTGCCAAATTGATTTTAATAGCTTGGAATCAGGTTAAACTTGTGAAGAAGGAAAGGAAAGAAGCCTTGCTTGATATCCAAAGCATGATACTAAATTTTACATCCTGTAAGCACTTGGGATGTGCATGTTGCTTTGAGGGTATGAAGAATTTTTGCTTCCCTGCTAGGAGCAATTCAGTCTTTTGCTAAGCCCAGCATTATCTGAGGAAAGGCTTGGGGTTTAGGGTTTCTTTTCTGCATTAGTAAAACATTCCTACATTATGACAGAACACTGATGAGCTAGTTATACAATAAGTGTGCATTGAGTCCAGTTGTGGAGTGTGAAGGGCAATAATCAAGGAGAAAGCAGCCAAGGGTTTCCCAGGGTATTTAGTGGGCCCCATGCCTTCTCAGTTGGACCTCTCATCCTCTCAGGCATCTTCTGAAGTGTGCCTCGGGTCACACACCTAAACTTGTTTTGACAAATGGGAAGATAGAGTCAGAGAGGTTAAAAAAACTGATCAAGTTCCAATCCCAGTGGGGATTGGAACCCAAATCTTTCTGAGGCCAAAGCTTTTTTGTTTTTGGCATTGAGACTAAGAAGACCTGAATTTTAGGCTCAATTCCAGCACTCATGTGGCCTTGACTGAGTCACTTATTCTGCAGGACACATAGTGCCATCTGCAAAATGGAAATAATTCTGATTTTCATGCATTGTAAGATTGTCATGAGGAGTAAATGGGATAATACACATGTAAGTATTTTAAAGGCAGTTAAGTGCTAGTCCAATATAATGCATTGTAATTTATTGATGATTGTCATGATTGCAATAGTGGTAATCATTGTATCACCAGAGACATCCAATAGAAGAACGTTTCAAGTAGCGATGCTCGGTAGCATGAGTCTCTTCATGAAGAAATCCATGGGATTTAGTATTTGTGGGGCTGCCTTTGACAAGTAGAAAGATGAAGCCAGATACCAAGGAATCAGAGGCAGTGTAGGTTGGGAGGAAATGCAAGCATGTTCGAATACTCCAGCGATGAACTCGGTCCAAGGAGCAAGAAATAGGACAGTAGCTGAGGGGTCAGCAGGGTCAAAGGCCAGCAAGACAGCAAAGGAAGGGCCAGGGGAGAAGCCAGATGAAACAGCCCTGAGCAGCAGTGAGATCTGAGTGTCTTTGTTAGCTGTCAGTTTTAGGTCATATTTTTGAACAGTGAGCAAGCAGCCTTATGCCAAAACCATCTGGGCCAGCTCTGGCACAAGCCTCCAGCTGCAGGAGTACGTGGAGGTGGAATCTGACAGTATTTATGGACTTCAGATGCATGGCCTCTGGAGCTCCAGGAGGCGAAAGCACATTCCACATGCATATAAGCTGAGTTTCAGTGTGGGAGATACCACAGGAGGCTCTAGTTATGAAGGTCCCACCTGAGGCTGGGTTGCTGCACACAGAGGCAAGGAGTCTGGGAGCCTCAGGGCAAGCAGGTTTCAGGGTGAGCAGACTCCGAACTCCTCATGTTGCCTTTTGGAGAAATACCACAGAAAAACCCTTACCCAAAGGATTTATTTAAGGCGGCCATGTTCGTGTTCTCTTGTGAGAGTGAGTGTAATAAGTGTAGCTAGCAGTTCTTCCTCCCCTGTTAAAAGTTGCACTCCTCTGGGTGAGAAAAAATAGGTTACCCTTGTTTCCAATGGGACTAGAACTAAATCCAGCACTTCGTGGATGTTTGTTATAAAAGAGGCAGCTTGCTCCCAGAGGCTGGGGTGACTCCAGTGCCTTTGGCCCTGGAGCTTGGTCTCAAGCCTTTTGGCAGAGAAAGTTCACAAAGAAGTGACTGTAAGAAAGTATAAAAGGCCACAGTCTGCTGAAGTTCAAGGGGTAAAGAAGGGGAACGTTTATCTTTTCTGAACCACCTGGGGCTTTTCAGATGTGACTTTGATCTGCCCATGACTCTGATAAGGTGCCCCTTCTCCAGATATATTATCTATATCACCTTTCCTCACCAAACCTTCAGCAGATAGAAGATGGCAGGTGCCCTGTGGAGGCTGTGTAGGGAATGCCAGGGGAAGAGAAATTAGGCATTCTGTGATTTAAGCCAACCTCAGTTTCTGCTGGGTAATGTGCAGATGAAAGTAGGGCATTGGGGTTACTAGTTCACCACAACTGAGGCTCCTCCTCACCTCAGACAGAAGGAAACACCCCAGGCAGCCCTTCCCAGTGAGAAGGGAGGATGGGATGGATCTCTAGAAATGTGAGGACAGCCTTTGCCCATAAACTTGAGATTTTGGAGCTCTCCATGGAAGGCCTCCTATGCCAGGAACAGAGGAAGCCCCAGATAAACAAATGATGCTTTGAAACCTCAACACTAAAAATATTTTCCTGCAACCAAAATGTCTGATCTCAGTGGGCTCCTGAGAGTCATTGAGCTAAACATTTTTGTTTGACCAACATTAAGAGTGGGGAGCACAGATCCCAGTTCCAGCTTCTGGCACCCCAGCCATCTTTCCACTGCTCCCATGCATGTGCTCTACTTTTCAGGGTGTTTTTGAGGAAAACTGTAAAGCAGCCATTATTCCAATGTGTAACAACCTTTTTAGTTGAATTCATCCAATTGCAGTGACTTCATCACTCGTTGTCAGCAGAATTCTTGATGATGTTCTGCTGCTCAAGTCCAGCCCATGCGTATTTCTCCCTCTTAGGGTCTGTTGCTCAGCTCCTACAGTGTGCAATATGGAGCACCCTTCTAGTAAATTCCTCTTCATACCAGAGTTGATTTTCGGTGCTTCTAATTGAAGAACCCTAGCTGATATTCCTATTCATGTTGCATTCATTCAATCATCTTTTATTCAGCACCACCATCTGCCACACACAGATATTATTACAGAAAAAGCATAACCTCTGCCTTCAAAGGCCTCAGAGTCTAATGGGGAAAAGGTACAAGTATGAAGGGCCACAATAGGGTTATTAGGTAGGTGCAAGAGAAGCAGAGGAGGTACAAGCAACTTAGGCTTGGGGGAGTCAGGGAAGACTTCCAGAGGAGAGGATTCTTAAATTTTGATGAATGGTTAGAGGTGGTTCAAACAGAGGAAGGAGAAAAGATGCATTCTCTTTAGGCAGAAAGCCATTGTGTGAAGGCTCGAAGGTATGCAGAAGCTGGACAAATCTGAAGCACTGCTAACAGATTAGTTGGACTATAGGGCAGGCATTTTCATGCCTTTCATGCAATGGGAGGGGCAGCTTAAAGAGGTTGGCAGACAGGTGCCAGACCAAGATATATACTGGCGATTAGCCAAGGAGGCTGAATATTCTCACAGAGGAGCCACTGAAATGTTTTAAACAGGGAATGCTTTGGTCATGCTTATATCTTAGAAAAGTCACTGTATCTCCAACTACAGAGTGATTTGGGAGAACCCTTGGTCAAGGAAGGGAGACTAGTCATCCAGAGAGCAAGGATGGAGGGGCCTGAACCAAGTCACTTTGACATAGGAATCAGAATGTTAAGATTAAGACCAAGGAGAGGGGAATTTAGAAGGTAGACTGGAATATACCCATATAGATAGGGGATGAGAACAAAGAAAAAGCCAGAAGCTGTCAGAGCTGTTCTCTTTCTTTATTACCACCTCCTACATCTAATTAGGTCATTTCATTTTTCTGGTTAAAATATTTCTGGTTTCCCTCAGCTTTCAGGGAAAAGTTCAAACTCACAGGATAATCAAACAAAGCTTTTTCTAATGTGGTTCTTGATGATGTTTGTTGGCAGGAGCAGGAGCAAGGTCTGTTTGCCTGTTTTCCCATATTTCACTATGAAAAAATTTAAACCTTAAGAAAAGTTGGAAAATAGCACAATGAATAATTCTGTATGCTTTACCTAGATGCATCAATTGTTACACTTTTGCTGCAGCTGCTTTATTTCTCTCTTTCTCTCAATTTCTCCCTCTCTCTCTTTTTCAATGTAGGCAAATTTACACACATTTATATTTTTTAACTGAGCCATTTTTTACCATTTGTAAGTTGCAGACTCATGATACCTCAATCTCTAGATACATCAGTATGTATCTCCCAGGAGCAAGGACATTGTTGTCCTACAAAACACCAATATCCAAGACATTTAAAATTGATTCAGTAATATCATTCAATATACAGTCCACACATAAATGTCCCAGCTGTCCCCAAATATATGCTTAATGGCTTTTTTAAAAGTCTAAAATCCAAGAACCATGAATTGCATGACTCTGTTCTGCCTTTAGCATACCCTATGTTTCATTTGAGGCCCTTTCCTGTCCTACTGAAATGTCACCCTATTCTGGGGCATACAGTGATGTCTCTTTAGTCTTCTTTAATTTACAAAAATCCCCTCTGACTTTCTCTCTTTCATGATGTGATCTTCCCTAAGAGTCCAGGCCAGTTGCCTTGTAGCATGAACCACAATCTGAGTGTGGAGGATTGTTTCTTCATGGTTAGAGTCAGGTTACACATTTTGGGTGGAAATTCTGCATAACTGATGTTATATCTTCCCTGTTGTGTCACATCAGGAGACACATAATAGCCATTTATCCCATTATTAATGATGCCAAGTTTGATCTCTCCACAACAAAGGCACCTTTCCCCCTATGTAATTAATCAGTAATTTGGGAGGTGATACTATGTGACTGTGTAAATATCTTGTTCTGAACAATGTTTTACCCATTATCATCCATTAATGATCCTTGCCTAAATCAATTATCCTATAGTTGGTTGTAAAATATTGATTTCCTAAAATCTGTCATTTCTTTTTTTTAGTTTGAAATTCAAGATATGTTTGAATTTTATTTGAATGAATAAGCAAACAAACTAGAAATAAATAAACAAAGCACATGGTAAAACACACTCTCCTAAACATGGTTGGGCCAACTAATAAATCAAAACTGCAATCACATTTCTTATACATTTATTAGCCAGCATTCATTTATAAAGAAGAGCTTTCCCTCCTTACTTCTGCACTCCCTCCTTACTTCTGCACTCCCTTCACACTTTAAAAAAAAGTATTACTATGTACTCCTGGATTCTGTTTTTTATATATTCAATATTATAATTTATTACGGCCATCATTCTTTTCAATGTTGTGATTGTCCCAAAATTGGCCATTAAGATTCCCTTTGAGCACATTTTTGTGTCCTTCTGGCATATCCAGAGTTACCTTTGAGCACTTCCTTGCTTTCTGACATGATATTATTTTCCATCATCATCTGTTACTTTCCTGAAAGGCAGAGTTTGGGGGGAGAAATGATGTTTAGTTTTGGACATGCTGCATTTGAATTTGATATACCTTTATGATATCTAGTGTTTAGTAGACAGTTGCACATTCACATACACACAGACAGAGAAACACTTATATACATCTCCAGCTTTGTTTCCAATGTGTTTAAGTGGTAGCCTTTCCTCTTGATAGGGTAGGTAGCCCCCTTCCAGCTATGCTGCAACTATGGAAGGGGAAACATGGACTTCTGGCTGTGTCTGCCATAGGGAGTTTTCGGTTTGTCAATCAGTAGTCTCCAAGAAGAATGTGAGCAAGATGATCCATTAAGAGGGAAAAGAAAAGATTGGAGCTTCTATCTAGATTTATTTTTATCTAATTTTTTGCATTTCCATAATATACAGGTTTTAAAATATAATGAGTAAATAAGTACAGTAATACATGTATGTCACCTTGCAAATAAACAACCATACACACAGGGGGGTCTATGGTCAATTTAAAAAATGATGATGTGAATAGAAATATTTGGAGAACTCTAGTATAATTGTAGTGTAAATTATGTGTTTAAAGGAGTCATCTGGGAGATGTTCATAGAATAGGAAGAGTAGAGGGTCTAGAATGGAAGCACTGAGAAGCCCCAACCCTTTGGAGATGAGAAAAGGACTAGAGAAGACACCAAGAAAGAGATTAAGAGAAAGCTAAGCAAGAAGCTTAGAAAGACCGAGAAGAGTGCTGTCATAGACATACACAGAATGATGGAAGTGTTTCATATATCCAGGAAAGGTTGAAGAAGAGAGGTCAGAAATGTATCCATTGGATATGGCAATATGGTGGCCATTATATTGCTGACTGATCACAGTGGCCTAAGAAGGGAATGCAAAGACGCATGTATAAAGTGAGGATGAGTCCAGAACTGTGGCTATAAATGGGAAAGAGATCAGACAGACCCTGGAAAAGTGTGAGACCAGCGAAAACAGTAGTCACTTAAGCTGCTGTAACAAATTCAACCCAGCTGGGAAGTGGGAATCATAATATAATATAATATGATGTGGAGTTTCGAGAGACCTGTAAAACACTCTGAGGCTTTGAGAGGAAGGTGCTGCAGAAGTTTGCCTTGGTGTGATTGAAAGCAGACAGCAACACAAGGGCACTTTAGGGCATGTATTTTAACAGCACAATGTCAAGCACAATCTGTGTTTGTTGAATAACAACGACCTTCAACTGTCTTCCACCAAGGCTGGGCCCAGTCTGAGGTGTCCCAGTGTTACCCCTTACATAGCCTGAGCTTTTCTGGCAAAAACCTGTGACAGACTCTATTCTGTCTTTAGTACTGCCTGCCTTCCATTTGGGGGTCCTTTCTTGTCCTATTGAAGCATCACACCATTCCAGGGCACATAGTCATGTTCTGTGCCCCACCTGGCCGTTTTTGTGACTCTTCACCTGAGCAGAGCTTTTACTCTGGATCTCTTCCCTACACTTGTATGCTAGAAGCATTGGCTACCCTCAGGAGCCTTATTCTCTGCTAGATAATACATAGATAATAATCTGTGCTAAAAGATGAGCTTGCTAATGTGCTTGCAGAAAAAGAGCTCGGCCCTGCTTCAGGTGAGAAGTCATGGAAAGGGCCCAGGTGTGCAGGTCAAAGTGGCTTAAATTCTCCTTTAGGCTCTTCTGCTGTCCACATTAAAGGCCTGAGGCAAGTGCTTAAGCCTGCCAGACCCAGTTTCCTCATAATAGCTGTTTATCCCATTATGGGGACAATATTGACAATAATATGTAGCCTGCAGGTCATCATGAGAATAAAATGAAGTCATCCTCAGAAAGTCCTCAACATGTAACAGTATGTTAATAAATTCACTCATTCATTAAAGATGCACTGTGCACCTATTTTAGACCAGACATTGTCCAGGCACTGGAGATGTGAGAATGCAAAAAATAAAAACAAAAGAATAAATGCTTGCCCTCATGGAGCTTGCATTCCACCGAGGGAAAGAAAAAGTAAGCAAATAAATGCATAATACATTGTCAGACAATAATAAGTTCTGTGAAGAAAAATAAAGGAGGATAGGGCCTAAGGAATGAATGGGAGGTAAGCTGAGAAATGTGCTATGAAGACCTCCCTGAGGCGGTGACTGTGAGTAGAAACCTAAGTGAAGTGAGGCTGTGAACTGCATAATGTTGGGAGCAAGAGTATTTCAGGCAGATGGAACCACAGTCTCAAGGGGCACAATAGGGAAGCACCGTGAGTGTATGTGGGAGTAGGGTGAGGACAGCAAAAGGAGATGAGATCAGAGTGGTAGGCAGATGTCAGATAACTGGAGTCTTGTAGGCCACTGGAATCTTTTGGTTGGATTTTACTCTAAATGTGTTAGGTAACATTGGAATGTGATAGCAGAGAAATATATGATTTATTTATTTTTTAATGAGTCTTCTGGCTGCTGTGTGGGAGATAGATTATAGGCAGGGGCAGGAATCAAGTGGGGAAACCAATTAGAAGGCTCTCCCAGGCATCCAGGCAGGAGATACTGGTGGCTTGAACCAGGACAGAAACAGTAGGCATGGTCAGAAGTGGTCAGATTTGGGATGTGTTTTAAAGGTAGAGCCGGCAGCACTTGCTGATGAATTGGGAGTGGAATGGGAAAGAGCTGAATCAAGGATGATGCCAAGGCTTTTGGCCTAAGTAACTAGGAAAATGGTAGGGATTTAAAAAAACTATTGGGCATATTAGAGATTATCATCATCATCAGCAGCAGCAGCATCTTGACATTCAACCCTATTAAATGACTGCTTGGAACAGTATCGAGAAGATGAGTTCCAAGGTCATGACCAAGTAGAAAAGTGGGAGTTGACTGGTTAGCTCTTTCTGTCATGGGCACAGGAGCAGAGCTAGGTGTTAATGTCCTGAATAGTTGTCAACCTGGGCCTATAGTGGTGGTTCTCAAAGTGTGGCCCAGCACTGTCAGCATCACCTGGCAACTTGTCAGAAATGCACATTCTCAGGCCCCACCCCAGACCTGCAGAATCAGAAACTCTGGAAGGGAAGTGGGCCGAGAATACTGTTTTAACAAGACTTCCAGGTGATTCTGATGTGTGCTCAAGTGTGAAAACCACTAGGCAAAGGTGTTTCTATGCTGATGGGTACCTGGAGAAAGCTGCAATGTTTCCCAGGGATGGGTCATCACACTTGTGTGTCCGTACAAGGTCTGTGTGACAAGAGGTCTCTGCTTGGGAAAATAAAGGAAAGGAAAAAAAGTGGGGGAAAACATAGGAATCTAGAAAAGATATTGTTTAGGTCTTTAGAGCCCTGAAAAATGGGCCCAGGAGCCAAGTGAAGAATCAGCTAGAATAGAATCAGAATTCTCTACTTGATAAACATGGCTTGCTTAATATTTGTGTGAGGGGTAGGGTAGGGGAATGGGAGGCTGTGTATTCATTTTCCTTTGTTTGTTCCTAGAATTTCAGAGAGATTTTATTTTGAAAATTCATAACTTTCACAGCAGCCTGCATGGTTAAAAGGAAAGGACCATTTATCTACAATAGGGCCAGAGTTTCAAAGGGAGAAGCCCCCAAGACTAGCCACTAAGGTCATGAATGGCAGCTATGGGAGCCAGAAAACATTAGAGGGATGATGAAACTTAAGGTTGTGATTCCTCCCTGACCCCACAACGTATTCTAAAGATAGTCCTTCTGGAAGGTTATCTGCTCTCACTAGGAAGTGTTGAGGATTTGTTTTTATAATGGCCTTTTCTCCACCTAAACAAAAAACTAACAAAGAAGTCATCCTCCTTAAAATAAGGCCCTAAAGGTGAGACTTTTAGGTTGTGCTGAGTGCAGTGCCTCACGCATATAATTCCACCACTTTGGGAGGCCGAGGTGGGAGGATTGCTTGAGGTCAGGAATTTGGTGGCATGAGCCTGTAGTCCAAGCTACTCGGGAGGCTGAGGTAGGAGGATCACTTGAGCTCAGTAGAGCAAAGCTGCAGGGAGCCATGATCATGCCACTGCATTCCAGCCTGGCTAACAGAGCAAGACCCTGTCTCAAAAAAATACAATAAGATAAAAAATAAAATGGGCCAGGCCATCTTTCTAATGTGGCCTGTTTCTCTTCACTTCAACTGCCAGTTACAGGAGCAGCCTGCCCTGCCTGGGAGTGAGGCTGACCCTCTGGTCCTTATCTTCCCTTAATGGCCAGATGCAGGACTTCCAACTGGTGGACCCATTAGTTCTAGTTTCTTTGAGTAACCATAGAACACTTGCTCACATGGACACAGGATTCTTTCAGTGCCACCTCACCAGCCAGAAACCTCCATGGCTGGCAGCACCTCTGTCTGGACTTTGCTTGGACCCACTGGGTTTGATCTTCACTCTCTGCCCAGCAGGTGTGCTTGGCTCGTGCTTCCAGTCTGAATCCCATGCCCAACATGGCTCTGCGCTCAGCCCATAGCTGGTCTAGGCCTGCCACACCTGGCTTCCACACTGGGCACCATCTGGATGAGGGGGATGCAGTGGCATCCAAAAAATTGAAGATGCCAGCAACTGCAGAGCCCCAGAGCGGTGTCATGGCTTCTGCTCAGGGAGTCCTGAGGTCTGAGCCACCAGGAAATGTCATAGTTCTCTCTTTCTCCTGCCACCCAAAGCTCAGGGAACAGGGGTGTGTCATAGCTCTAGGTTCTGGGAGTCTTGAGGTCTGGGCCCCCAGAAGGGTAGTAGCTCTTCACTTCTGTAGTCCAGCGAATGGGAATGCATCACAGCTCTTTTCATTCACACTGCCTGCAGCTCAGCGACCCAGCCAGGAGCGTGTTACAGCTCCTTTTTGCTCCCACTGTTTGGTGGGTTCCAGGTTCTCATCCCATGATGAAGAAAAATGAGGTACATTGACACTGGAGAGTAAGCAAGGCAGAGAATAATTTTATTGACTCACAGAAAAGTTATTGACAATGAGAAGGTACCTGAAGTGGCTAGCCCTCTGTGTGAGAGGGGGCCTGAAAGTAGGTAGCTGTCTGTGTGCCTGGGTCCATGGTTTTTATAGGTTTGGAATGAGGAGGCATGGGCTATATGTAGCCTTGGAAAAGGCAACATTCAATTGGTTAGAAAGCATTATTCAGAAAGAACCAATTGGAAAAGAGTGGACAAACAGGGATAGAAGTTCTCACTTCAGTTGTGGACTCTATTTGGAACTGGCAGCTCAGTTTTCAGGCTTTAAATTATCCTTGCTTTGCAGGTCGGGTTTCACTGGCCACTGTGTCCCTAGGAATTTGTCTGTCTATTGCCACAATATGGGTCCCATGGTGCCAAGGAACACCTGGGGCAGCATGAGGTCTGTGTTGTCTCTTGTCAGAAAACTACCTTTTCATTCAAAGCTTCAACTGTACATTGCTGCAGGCTGAGTTGCCCCTTGTGCTCTGGCCATGGTCTCTGCAACCAACTTGGTGGCCTTGAAATGCTCTTGCTTCTCTTGAGGTCTCTCTCCCTCCTTGACATTTTTTGTCTGCTTCATGCCATTGTCACTGCTCTCATCCTGGGCATTTTCCATTTCTCAGCCCACCCAACTTCTCAGAAGCATTTGGCACTGACGGCCACCCTCCATTTTCCCTTTTTTGTCCGTTACCTCCAATTCACTTCCTTGCTCACTTGACAGCTGCTAGCAGGCTCCTTCTTCTATTACTATTTTTTAGAGGACACTCCTCAGGATTCTGTCCTGTGCCCTCCTTACATCTCTTTGAATGGCCTCATCCATTCCTGGGATTTCAACTACAATCTGCCCATGTTCTAATGTGTCCCAACCTCCCCTCTAGCCCACGGCCAGCTTCTAAGTTTCAGATCCTACATCTATCTGGGGTTCCCATGTCTGTCTCAAATACAATATGTTAAAATGTGCTCATCCCCTTCAGCACCTGGAAATCTGCTCCCAGCCTTTGTCTCTGGTATGATAATGGTGAACTGCTCCACCATCCCTCCAGTCCCTCAAGCCTGAGCCATACACATTGTCCTCACCTCCTCCTGCTCCTCCTCCACTTTCTATATCCAGTCACTCACCGAGTTTAAGTCCATTTACAAAATGCTTCCCAGATCCACGCACCTCTCTCCATCTCCATCCACCCTGATACAGACCTATGGCATCTCCATTACCTTTGTATACCCTTGGTCAAAGCCATGCCAAGGTTCTCTTTTGCCTCCAAGTTTGAAATCATTCATTAGACTACTTCCTCTCTCCATAGCACTTTGATCTTCTTTGTCTCACCACCATTTCTCTTTGCTGGCTTACTCCTCATACTTCAAGTTTCAGTTAAGGTGGCACCTCCTCTGGGAATTCTTTTCTTATCTCCCCACTCCCGGTCCAAGACTGGGGTAGGTATCCTGCTTTGGGGTCTCATTGTACTGTTATTGCCTCCTTATTTGCCTTGATTCCAGTCCAGTCATATGTGTTTGTTTGGTTCATCTTATTCATCATAATAGTCTGTACTCAGCTGAGTGTCTGGGACATAGGGACACAGAATAAAGAAGCCAGACAACTTATTTTACCAGCACACCTTTAGACCAGGTCAGGGACTGGTCTGAGGCTTGGAGTGAGGTGGGTTCATAGGCAGACCCTCAGTGTGGGGCCAGCAGCAGTTCTTTCTCTCGATGGGCTACCTCTTTGTGCTCTGTCTGACATCAATATAGGGAGGGCAGAAGACCCTGCAAGAATTTCAGGCACACCTGCAAGATCCTTTCTTCTGGGTAGATGACCCTTGCAAGCTAATGGACTATAAATCAGCGCCCATTACCTAGCACATTGTAAATGAACATACATTGATGAAAAATGGTCCTTTTTTGCTCAGTCATCTTGGATGATGTAGGAAAATGGCACCTGTTTCCAAATCTTTATTTGTGGAGACTGGAACCTCCTTCCTTGTATTCCCATAGCCAGCAGGTTGCACATCCTTAATATGACATTTGTCACACTGGGTTATAATTATTTCTTTATGTCTCTGTCACTTTGGGAGCTCTTCGGAAGCAGAAACAGATTTTACTCATCTCTTGGGCCTCAGCTGGTGGGATGGAGCCTGGCAAAAACTAGGGGAACACAGGAGTTTGCTGAACAAATTGTCCCAGATATATACTGTTTTGCTGTTGCATATAAGCCAAGAGTGGTAGTGATGAATTACTACCGCAGCCCCTTTCTAATTCCCCCGACCAGCATTATCTCAGTGTTGTGTATAGGAATCATGCCACAGCCTCCTTTGAAGTGATGCTGGTGTCACTACACATGTAATAACAGGTCATGAGGCAATATTACCAGGTCAAAGTGTGATGCAAGGCTCTTCTTGCAACACCCAGAAAGGAGGAAGTGATGTGAGAGAAGAACAGGATTGACGCCCCTGGACCAGGTCCAGAGCTTTAAAAGCTTGTGCTTCACGGAGTGTATCTGGGTGATGCTAGCTCTGTGAATTTCACAAACCTGTGTGTCCTGTTAGGAAAGGAACTGAAATCCTGGGCCATCCACCCCCTCTACAATATTGGGGCAGATGTAAAACGGGACCCAAAGGATTGCCTTTTTGCTCTGCTAGCAGGTAACNAGGAAACTGCTCCCAAAAATGCCTCCACCCACTGAGCCATATCCATTTACCCAAGGATGCAGTCTTTCTTCTGTCTGTCTTACCCCAGAAAGAAATGAGGTGTCTTAGGTTGCGTTTCCTGGAAAACCCATTTTGAGTCAGAGATTGATGTGTAATAAGTTTGTTGGAAATGCCCCTGGGAGCAACACTTACTGGGGGGGGGGCAAGAGGGAGAAGTTGAACTGCAATGCCAATGTGCTTGCCACAGAGGTCTCAGCTTATCCCTCAAGGGCCTCCAGAGCTGGGGTGGCCATGTAGAATTGGCCCAAATTGAAGCAACGGGGCTGGGCCTTTGTATTGCTCCCACCCCTGAAAGAGGGTTGAGCTTGGGCAAAAAAAAGTTCTTATCAGCTGAGAGTAGTTTCCAGAGGGGAACTTACCACCTGACAGTCCTGGTGGCTGAGGGAGGAAGTGTCTGGGAAAGAGCACCTGGACATCACAGCGTCTGCCACAGGAGGCTGAAAATGCAAATATACCCGAGAAAAGCAACAGATGGTTTTCAATGGATACCAAGAACTAAACGACTGATCCAGAGCCTTTTTGGATAAGGATCATGGAAGCGGATTTGAGATTGACATGAACAAGACCAAGATCAGGAAAGAGAAGAAGAGGATATGCAGAGTGTCAAGGAAGGAGAATCCGGATTCAGATCGTGAAGACCTGCCCTGGGGCTTCCTGCTGTGGAGCTCCGCTAGCAACCCAGGAGTCGAGCTGAGTTGTCCAGGATCTGGAACTGCACCTTACCTCTGAGAGGCCTTGGGCAGAATTTCTCTATTTCAGCTCTCTCTCTTGGCAAATGAGGACTGACAACGCCCCTCATCTAGAGATTCAATCTTTAGGGGGAAAAAGATAACACACCACATCTATATTTGCAGAAAGGGACACACAGATAAAAACAAACTTTGTTAATGTGAAATAAGATTTAAATCATTATCAGAATCACAGAAGCTGGGATGGGTAAGTTCAATCCACTCATTTTACAGATGGGGAAACAGATTCAATGGGCAAAAGTGACTTGCCCAAGGTCTCCCAGGAGCTCCTTAGCCCAAAATAGGCCCAAAGCTACTAATCCCTGGTTCAGGGCTCATTTATAAGAGCCAGCTTCTGTAGACCTTTATGAGGTTGTCTGTCTTCTTAAACGCAGCTTCAAACTCAGGCAGACTCCAAATTTTCTAAGGCAATTTTGTCTTAAGTACCCCTCTCTGTCGGAAGCTCCTATCCTTAGCAGAATTCTGTTGCTGCCACTGCTCGCCAGTGCCAGTGAAAGGCCTGCCAGCCAGAGAGGCCTTGGAGACATTTGCATTTGGGTGAAAGGAGCTGATGGTCTTGGACTCACAGCTGAAGGTTTTCTGGGGTGGAAATTAAAGTGCCAGCAGGAAGCAGAATGAGACCTAATTAGCAGTTTGGTCTCTGAGGCTGACCTCCTTTCGGGAAAGCTGGCACTCATAGGAGCATAAAGCAGCTGTCGCCTCTTCCCTGCCTGGCCAGGTGGGCTCAGAGCGGTGCCAGCCCAGCCGTCACCCCATGGCAGATGCCCTCCTGGAAAGAAGTCTTGCCTCAACCCTCAGCTCTCCATCTATGGCTCCAAGCAGGGTTGCAAAAACGAGCAGTACTCCCAGCATGAAACTTCTTAAGAAGGAGGGAAGGAAGAGAGAAGACAAAAGCCTTTCATATCTCTTGGGGGGGGAGGAGGGAAGCTTAATGACTTGAATGGGGCTCAGGAGTTGGAGGGAGGGGGAGCAGAGGGCTGCGCTGTGGGCAGTCGATGTGTTCACCAGCGTCTCGCACCTGTTGTTGTCTTCTGTGACCACACGTGCAGGCGACCCTGGGAGCTCCAGCTAAACAGGCAAGGAGTGTAATTAATCCATTGTTTAGCATTATTGGAGCTCAATGCTGTGAGGATTCTTTCTGGCAGTTCTCCCAGCCTGATGGTGGCAGTGGAGGCAGCAGCTCAGTGAGCAAGGCAGGGGTGGGGAGGGTGGGGGTTAGAGGGGTGGGGCTTTGGAAGGATTGAGATGTCAGGTCTGGGTAAGGGCAACTACTTACTAAAGAAGGCTCATGCCTGAGGGTGAGGGGAGGACAATGCCCAGCTCTCCTCTCTGGTGGGTCGCTTCCCACTGCTAGGAAATCATGTCTATCTGTTTGGCTTCTGCTGAGAAAGCCCATTTCGTCCTTGTTCCTGGGAGGCTGGCTGAGCTGTGAGCACAGTGTGGATGATGTTTTCCTAGAGGCCTGGGCCTGGTCTCTGTCTCAAACTGGGCTGCTTCCTACTGCCTGGCCTCTTGTCTGGTGTGGTCGGTGGTTTTCACCTGATGTAGTGATCCAGCATCAGCCTATGCAGGGGTGTTAGCAGCCTCCCCAAGGGTAAGAGCCAACACTTTGACAGCTCTTACCAAGTGCAAAGCATTGCTCTAAGCACTGGGCATGTATTACTGCATTGAATTTTCATAACAATCCTGAGATAGGTGCTATTTTTATCCCTACTTCACAGATGGGGCAAAGGAGGCACAGAGAGGCCAAGTAACTTAACCAAAGTAGCAGAGCTAATAAAAGAGGTAGAGGTGTGATTCAAACAGAGTCTGGCTCCAGACCTTGTGTGTCCAACTGTTGCACTATACAACCTCTTCAGCTCACATGCCTAGCACCAGTGGGGGATAAAGAACATTTCTTAATAATTCGATCCCCATATCTACCTGCCAGGAGACATTTCTATTTCTGCCCTATGAATCCAGGTCATCCACTGGAGGAGCTTTGCTGGCTCCTTTTTAATAAACATTAGGCATACCTTTCATGATTTGGTCTGTTTGAGAAATCTTGGAGACAGGGAGTTACTTCAGCTCAATGATTCTCAAACTTAGGTGTCAGGAACAAACACCCTGGAGGTTATTAACAGTACCAGTTCCTAAGTCCCCTGGACCTTCCCACTCCTGATTTCTATTTTTTAATCCACTGGTCAGATTCCATCACTCTCTGTCTGTAGCAGATATGATAGGACTATTACTTATTTGTTCCTCTTCACTCTGTGCTTGTACCTGCAGCCAGGAAGTCCAGTGTAGCCCTGAGCAGCTTGACTGTGCAGCACTGGTCTGAGGCAGCCTTGTAGGGCTCACTGGTTTTCAGAGGCATGGAGAGGAGAAAGGCAGGCTGAAAAACCGGCTGAGGGATCACGAAGCAACAGCAATGACGCTGCTACTTAATTGGATGGTTATTGGATTGCCAAGGCTGGGCCTTGTTGGCAGCTTACTTAAAAGCATGCAGCTTATGATACCTCCTAAGCAAGTGGTGCTATAAATTAAAAATTGTCCTTTTACAACTTGCCAGGGCTGTAGCGGTGAGCAGGCCCAGAAAGACCCAGGTTGGTTCCTTGAGGTCATTTTGAGCCCCTTCTGGGTGGAAATGCAGCTGTTCCCAGTCTCCTAGGGCCCAGGCTGGTGATCCTTCCCTCCAAGGGCAGAACAAAGCAAGCAAGGTATCTGGGGGGAGTATTTAAGGAGGTACACACTTTCATGTTTGTATAAGTGAAGAGTTGACCCTTGAGAGTGAGCACCTCCTTAAATATTGAGTTAGCGTCAGCCTACTCCTGCTATCTTCCAAGATGTAAGGGAAGATGTTTTCAGTGTTGGTCTTGCTATAAAACATTCTCCTTGGATGAACTGTGATTGCCTTTGCTCCAGATACATGATATTTCCAGTTGCTCTTGTTTCCCTGAGACTAGAAATAAATTACGTGTGTTTCCCGGGACCAGGAAGGGAGAATGAGAAGGAATGAATCTGAGGATGTGTCAACTCTTGATCAGGTTCTGTGTAATTTCAATGATTTTACTCATGTGACCAGATCACAGTGGCACAGGCAGTCTGTCCCTTTACAGAA
>NW_016107681.1:1331345-1344302 GCF_001604975.1 Cebus imitator | reverse complement strand
AAAAAAAAAAAAAAAAAAAAAGGGTGCAGGAGAATGGCTCCCTGATTCTAGTTCCCTTAGTATGGCTCCTCCTACAGTTTTCTAGAAAGACATTGAATCCAATCCCAGATATGCTGATTTGCAAATAAGCATGGGCCTCAGGGAACCTCACATGCAACTGAATTATCCATGCCCGCTGAATGTGAGTTGAATTGGGCCTCAATAGTCCTAAGCAGATAAAACTCTTTTCTATTTTTAATGGCCTCTCACGAAGGCAAATGACAGTCATGATTTCAGGGGCCACCCCCTTCCCCAGCCTCAAGACTGTCTCATGATAGCATTGTTGTGTTGATGAAAACAGTCAAACTCTATAAAATATTTGAAGAGATTTATCCTAAGCTAAATGTAAGTGACCAATGGCCAGTGACACAGCTCTTAGGAGACCGGGAGAACATGTGTCCAAGGTGATCAGGGTGCAGCTTGATTTTATACATTTTAGGGATACTTGAGACATCAATAAATACATGTAATAGATTGGTACACAACTAATGGTGGTTTTCACCATTATTTTTAATGTTTGGTACCAATCTAATAATACATTGGTTTGGTCCAGAAAGGCAGGACAACTTGAAGCAGGGGGTGGAGGGGTATTCCAGGTCATAGGTAGATTCAAAAATTTTCTGATTGGCAATTGTTTGAAGGGGTTATTATCAATAGAAAGGAATGTCTGGGTTACTACAAAAGTGATATGGTTTGGATCTATGTCCCCATCCAAATCTCAAATCAAATTGTAATCCCAAATATTAGAGGTGGGGCCTGGTAGAAGGTGATTAGATCATGGAGTTGGCTCCTTCGTGAATGGTTTAGCACCACCCTTTTGGTGGTGTTCTCGTACTAGAGTTCTCATGAGATCTAGTCACTTAAAGTGTGTAGCACCTCCCCGCAACCTTCTTTTCCTTCTGCTCCAGCCATGTAACACATGCCTGCTTCTACTTTGCCTTCTGCCATGATTGTAAGTTTCCTGAGGCCTCTTCAGAAGCTGAGCAGATGCAGGTGCCATGCTTCCTGTACAGCCAGCAGAACCCTGAGCCAACTAAACGTTCTTCCTTTATAAATTACCTTCTTAGGTATTTCTTTATAGCAATGCGAGAACAGACTAATACAAAGAAGTTGTAGAGACCAAGGTTTTATCATGCAGATGAAGCCTCCGGGTAGCAGGTTTCAGAGAGAACAAATTGTAAATATTTCTTAGCAGACTTAAGGTCTGTGTTGATGTTAAATGCTAGTGGGCTTTTCCTGAATTCCAAAAGGGAGGAGGACATAATGAGGTAATGAGGCATGTCTGACCCCAATCGCCTTTTTCATCATGGCTTGAACCAGTCTTTAGGTTAACTCTGGAATGCCCATGGTTTGAAGGTGGAGTCTATTCAGATGGTTGAAAGGGCCTTAGGATTTTATTTTTGGCTTACAATTGTACCTGGAAAAATTAGCCCTTTCTGTGTGATTTAAATTGTTCCAGTTAGTTTACCTCCTCTTGCAGCTATTTCAGCTGTTTCTTCTTGTTCTGCCCTTCAAAGATACAGGAAGGAACCAGCCACCAACTACTCAGTAATAATCCTTCATGTGCAGCATGTCAGAGACACGTGAGAAAATGCAGGATTAATTCAAGAGCCACATTCCACTTCATTCATGCAGGGACCTCAGGAAGTTTTCTTGTTGCATTCCCCCTCCCTCCCACTCCCAACATCAACTAAGTATAATGAAGTCAGTTCAGGATGGGCTTTAAGCCAAAATTCACTTGCTTTGGGATTCGTCACTCAGGCTCCTATATTAAATTCACCTTGGGGTCTATGGTAAATTTTATGGAATGTTACTTTCCTCTTTACAGCTAGTATAAACATTTATTATACATCCTGTGATATATGTTTCCAGGAAGTAAGGAAATGCTGTTGTGGAAAGATATGATTCCCAACTGATTTGGAATATAGACAAATAACATGTTTTAGAAAGGGGCCAGGACTTTAATGGAAAAAAAAGTAGTTATCAGATTTTTTTTTCTTGTCTTGCTCTGCCTTCTTTTCTGGCACCAGTTAAAGAAACATTTCTCATCCCTTCTCCCCATGCACACAAAAGATGATACCTGATATGAAATGCTGTCAAATCCTGCTTCATTAAAGCCCACAAAAGCTAATGCACAGTTCTCCCTGCACCGCCCTAAAATGGGAACAAAGAAGCAGAATACTGTCAAAATAGAACACAAAGAAAAAGAGTTTGTCCTCTGGGCCCGAGACATGAAAGATATCAGAGTCATCTGTGAATGCTGGGCCGGGCCAATGTTTCTAGGGCTTGTTTCATAGATGATGGGGGATTGCCAGAAAGGGCAACTCGTGCAAACACAGCAAGAGTACAGTGAGGGTCCTCCAACAGGGCCTAGGCAACGCTCCTGTCATTGACACAGTCACAGGCAACAAAGAAGATTGCTTGCCTCAGAACAGGGACAGCTAAATAGTCAGGGAATATGGCTTTCCCATTCACTTCCTGGGCAGAGGAAAGAGGTCTGGGGACAAGAGTTTGGTTGGAGGACCCTGGATGAGGAAGCCAGGAAACGGTCAGTTTTAAAAGATGTGCTGGGTTCTTAATAGGAAGTAGCTGTAAGAAAACTCAAGTCATATAACAAAGCTTTATCATTACCAGAGTATGAACCACCATATTGTGATTTAATAGGGTTTAGTAAATCACACATGGGGGCAAATTTATTCTGCCAAATCAGAGTATGACCCCTGGAAAGGTGAGAGAGCAAATTCAGAGTAACCTAGGTGGCATCACAGGGAAATGGCAGACTCAAGTTAAAATTAGGGCTCAAGTCAAAATCTAGCATTATGGGATTCAATGATGTAATACAATCAGTCAAAGCAGGGATAGAACGTAGTCCAGTCTCTTCCCATCATCTCACACTACCTCCTTATTTAATCTCGTGACCTTCTGTTCATCCTCCTTCACTCTTCTGTCATCCACAGCTAAAGCTAGCTGCTGGGTGCTATCACTGGGCTGTGGGAAAAGAGAAACAATGAGTGTTGCACAGCCACTGGGGGCACACACTCTTTGTTTGGCAAGTGAGGTTGTGTCTTACTTGAGTTATCCCAAAGCAGAGCCTGAAACAAGTATTTGAGGACAGGTAGTTTGTTTGGAAGGGCATTCCAAAGAGCAGGAGTAAGGGAGTGGGGAATATGAGGCATGCTTGGAGAGAAAGTCAATATAAGGATGAACTATTAGGGCACTGTTCTGCCAGAATTTCCTGGGAAGCATGCAGAAGACTTCCCAAAAATTTCCATCTAAAAGATGGGAGGCAGGAACTGGCTCCCATCCTTCATTGGTTGAGGGCTGCCCCTCTATGTGTTGACATTCCTGAAATTCCTAGCTGGATATGCAGTGTCCTAGCCTTATAAGTGCCCTGGATCAGAGAGCAAAGGTGTGGTGCTCACTCATGGTGAGACAGGTGAACCTAACCTCACACAGAGCTTTCCACCCTAGTCAGCTCTAGAATTAGAAGTATGACTGACATGATGTATGACAGGGCATCAGACAGATGCACTGCAGGATGTAAGTCAGCCATAGGGTAAGAGAACAAGTAGATACTATACTATCACTGCAGAGCCAAAAATGAAGGGAACTTGGACAAAAGTCCTCAGAAAATAAGCTGGCATAGGATTATTCAAACTGATAGAAGTGAGGAAGCTTAAAAGAAGAGTTGAGGAGGGTTATGAGGAGTTGGATGGGGGATACAGTCAGAAAAAAGGGAAGAAATCTTTCTGGATAGCCAGCATCCTGAGCATTAGGATACACTTGATACCTGAACCAGCAGAGAACTCAACATGGGGTGAAAAAGGAGGTGAGACCACACTATAATGAGATCCTCTGGATCCAACCTTAATAAACCTTGTGGGCAGGGACTAGGATACTTTACATAGTGTTGATTTCAAAGCTATAGCAAAGTCATGCTTTTGTGAGAGTATTTGGAAAGCTTGGAGTGCTTGAAAACAGGGAAGGCTTGAGCTGGAGTCTTGATTAGACTTTTGGAACTATACGCCCTACAAAGCCAGAGACTAGACATTCACATTGCCGTCTATCTGCAGCAAAGGACTTTGGGAGTAGTCCAGGATCTCTGAGGCACTGCAAGCCCAAACCTATAAAGAGAAAAGAAAGCCCCTCTGTGGCATTCGTGTTGTAAATACTTAACTTCTAGAAAGAGCCTGAAGATTACAAGCTTCACAGATTAGTGGGATGAAGTCTGTGAGGTTGAACTAATTAAGTATATGAAAGGACCATAGAAGATACATATAGGAAAGACCTAAGTGACCTATTAGAAATACACTGATGCCTCCCAGTACCACAGCCTTAAAAGTTATAGTGAACTTTATACAAAGTTATGGGAACATTTTGTTTTAATCTTCTCCATGTTCCCTCCTCTGGAGAATTGACTCACTTCCATTTTATGTAGTTCTGGTGGGATATCAATCACTATTCCTTACTCTGTGCTCACCTCCAGCACCATCACCAAACATTCAAGACACAGGGGTGATCATGAAAGAATCAGCCATCAAATACCTCAATTTCTCAGGTCATAGCGATTCATTCAAGGATGAATGTGTGACTTTAAGTGGAATAATCAGTCTCCACTAAAATTCAATGTATTGATGCTGGTAGATTGAGAATACCGAACCTTCTTAAGAATAAAGCAGTACCCAGAAGGAAGAAAAGCTGGAGAGACTGAAAGATGTTGGGTCCCTCGATCCAGCCATGTCCTATGCTAGGAGTACCTTCAGACTTGCCAGTTATGTGACCAGTAAACTCCATATTTGCTTAAGCTAGTTTGACTTGAATTTATATCATTTGCAATGGAGAAAATGTCTAATACAGTATTTACCGAGCACATAATGTAGGCCATTCTAGGTGTAGTTGGTTGAATGTTGGCTCCTGAAAAGACATAGCCACATCCCAGACACTGTATTTGAAAAAGGAGTCTTTTCCAGTTAAGTTCAAAATCTCAACATGAGATTATCTGACTATCTGGATGGGCCCTAAAGGCTATGATGAGTGTTGTTATGAGACGCACAGATTAAAACAGACAGAAAAGAAGACACAGATACACAGAACAGGCAATCGTTTGAAGATGAAGGCAGAAGTTGGAATGATAGAGCCACAAGAAATGCCGACTGCCACCAGAAGCTGGAAGAGGCAAAGAAGGATACTCCCCTAGAGGCTCCAGAGGGAGCACAATCCTGCTGACACCTTGGTTTCAGACTTCTGGCCTCCAGAACTGAAAGATAATACATTACTGTTGTTTTAAGCCACCAAATTTCTGGTAATTTGTTATGGCAGCCCTGTGGAACTTGTGTTATTAAGCTAGTGATTTAAATTTGAAGAGAGAGAATTATTGCTCTGGAGATAGTGGCATAAAATATTATTTATTATTTATTTAAAAAATATTATACAACAATTGCTTTAATGGAAGGGCATATAAAGTGATGTAGGAGTGAAGAATGGCTTATAGAATGAAGGCATGTCATAGAAGCAGAACTATGTGACAGTTAAAAGAACTGCCTGGGTTCAAATCCTAGCCCACTACTTACTCCACTGTCAATAGCTGTGCACCCTTGAGTAAGTTGACTAGCCTCTCTAGGCCTCGGATTCCAAAACTATAATACAGGGCTGGCAGTAAGGATTTTTTTAAATTGGAGTTTTGTAAGTTAAATGGGACAATATATGTATGTAAAGTGTTTAGAATACAGCGTAGTACATGGCAGTTACGCAGTAAATGTTATTCAGGAGGCACTGCCCTGCAATGAGGTATTCTATATCAGAGCTTCCCCACCAGCATGCTGCAAATGGATTATGGATATGTCTGGCTAGAGAACTAAATGGAGAGATCCAGACAAACTGAAAAAACTGAGAATATCACAGTAAAAAAGAAGCTTGTGAAAGAGACCTCAAAAAGTTGTTATGAATTTCTGGCATTATCCCAGATCTGCATATGCATGGACGTGATCCTAAACACAAATTAGGATATAGACCAATGTATAAGTCCAAGACTGGCCACTGTGTTGTGCACACATGAGAGAGCTGAACTATGTGGCAAAGGCTTTGAAAACAGAACTGATATTGAAAACACAACCCACGGAAAGCTAATCAGAACTTGAAGCCTGAACATACAAGTTGACTGCCTGCTAAAGCAAACAAACAAAAATAGCAACAGTCTTTACAGGATTTAAATAAGATCCAGGATCTAATAACATCATATGCTAACATTTAGGATACAGTCCAAAATTACTCAGTATATAAAGAACCAAGATATAATGCTGAGATAACACATATGCTAAAATTTTGAGACTAAGACTTTAAAACAGCTACTATTAAAAACTCTAAGAAGTAAGGATAAACACTCATAAAATGAATGGAAAGATAGAAAGCCTCAATAGCAGCAACAAAAAGGAAATGAAGAAGCAGTAGAAATTTTAGAGCTAAAAACTACAATAACTGAAATTTTACAGAAACCTCGCTGGATAGGCTTAATAACAGAATCAATAGGAATTAACCAATCTGAATAATAGGCAAAAGATTTAAAACAAAATGAACAGAGCCTTAGGAACTTGTGTTACAATGTCAAATTGTCTAATAATTATGTCATGATAATTATTAGAGAAGAGAAGAAAGAATTCTCTGTTGGAAATTGTTTGAAGAAATACTGGCTGAAAATTCCCCCAGTTTGATAAAATATATAAATTTATAAATTCAAGAGACGAATGAACTCCAAATAAAGTAAATCAAAAGAAATCCATAGCCAAAGACAGTATAATGGAACTGCTGAAAAATAAAAACAAAGAAAAAAATCTTAAAAATGAAAACCCTCAAAAGTAGAAAAGCAGTGCTTTACTTAAAGGGGAACAGTGATTTCAATGATTGTGGATTTCTCCTAAGAAATCATGGAGGCAAGAAGGAAATGACACAGTATTTTCAAGCACTTGGAGAAAAAACAAACACACGAACAAACAAATGGTAAACCCAGAATTCTATATCCACTGAAAGTATTTATCAGGAATGAAAATGAGCTAAATATACACTTAGATGAAGGGAAACTTCATTGCTAGAGGAATGATTCTAAAATAATTTCTAAAGGAATTTCCTTAAACAGAAGGTAAACAAAACCAAAAGAAAGTTTGGAACATTAGGAGTGAGGGAGGGAGGAGAACAAGAAATGGTACAGTAAACAACATATGTTTATTTATTAATACTAAAAATACTTATTTGCTGAAAAACAAAATTGACTATTTTTCTCCTATTGAGTTTTTAAAATATGCTTGACAGTTGAAAGCAAAAATTATGACATTGATAGAGACTTCAATGTTTTTAGGTTCAAAATATAAGACAATTACAACATAAATGAGAGTAGGTTAAGGACCCTATATAGTACTAAATTTCTATATTCCATCTAAAGTGACAAGATATTAATTCTAAGTAGACTGGGAAAAATTAAATAGGTACCTTCTAATACCTAGAACATCCATCATATACAGAGATACGGTCAAAAACCAGAATAACTGTATTACAATATTACTAAAAATAAACAAATAAATAAAAGAAAATAAGCCAGGAGAAACAAGAATGGAAAACAGAGGGAATAACCAGAAAATAATGAAATGGTAGAAATCAAAACTTAACAATGATTACGTTAAATAAAAATGGTCTAAACACAGCAATGAGAGATCAAAATTTTCAGAATTAATTTTCTAAAATTATCAAACTATATGTTGCTCACAAGAAACTCACCTCAAATGTGATATAGCTATGTTCAAAGTAAAATAATAGAAATATATATATATATAGTAATCAAAAGAAAGATGGACTGAATATACTAATATCAGGTAGACCTCAGAGCAAAGAAAGTGACCAGATATCAAGAGAGAAATTGCATAATGATGAAAGAGCCAATTGCTGAGAGAAAATAACAATACTAAATGTGTATGTATACGCATCTAACATTAGAACAACAAAACACATGAAGAAAAAACTGACTAACTTGAAATGACAAATAGAGAAGTCCACCATTGTCATTGAAGACATCAACAGTCCCTTCTCGGTAATTTATAGACCTAGATCACAGAAAATGAGCAAGAATATAGGAGAACTCAATAACATGATCCACCAACTGGACCTAATTGATATTTTTAGAACATTTTACCTAAAAACAGCAATGTATACATTAATTTCAAGTAAATATGGAATATTCACCAATGTAGACCATATCTTAGGCTATAAAACAAATTTTTATAAATTAAAATATTTGAAATCATACAAAGTGTCTTCTCTGATCACAATGGAATTCAACTATAACTCAATAACAGTAAGATAAAAGAAAAATTTTCAAACACTTGAAAATTAACCAGACACTCCTCAATAATCTGTCAAACAAATATCCCAAGGAAAATTAGAAAATATTTTAAACTAAACATAGATAAAAATACAATATTCAAAATATGTGGGATACAGCTAAAGCAGTGCTAATAGGTAAATTTATAACATAAAATGCTTATATTTGGAAAGAATGAAGGTCTAAATTAACTATCTAAGCTTACACCATAAGATTCTAGAAAAGGAAGTACATAATTAAGTCAATGCAAGCAAAGGGAAAAAATTGAAGATAAGACAGAATAAATGAAATTGAGAGCAGAAAACCAAAAGCTGTTCTTTGAAAAGTTGTATGAAATTGATAAATCTCTACCAATATTTACAAAAGAGTAAAGAAAGAACCCAAATTGCCAATGTTAGTAATGAATGAAGAGATAGCACACACACAAAAAAAATCCCATTGGCATTAAAAGGATAATAAAGGAATACTATAAAGAACAACTGTAGCCACATGGATTTTACAATGTAGATGATACGGAGCACTTCCTTGCAAACCACAAATGACCAGAATTCACCTAAGATGAAATAAATAACTTGTATAAGAAGTAACACCATTTATATCCAATTTCTTCTAGAATGTGGACACATATGAACACTTCCAAATTTATTTTGTTAGGCCAACATTATTACACTGATATCAAAACCAGACAAAGGCAGTACAAGAATAGAAAAAAGCAGACAAACATTTTCATGAAGAAGACGCAGACATCCTCAAACAGTATTAGAAGATCAAATCCAGTAATATATAAAAAGAACATACTAAAATTAAGTGGGTTTTAAATTGAAAATGCAAGCCTGGTTTAATATTCAAATGTCATTCAATGCAATCCACCACGTCGACAGTCAAAAGAAAATAAATCACATGATTTTATCAATTGATGCATAAAAGGCATTTGACACAATTTAAAATTCAATCATGATAAAATCCTTTCCACAAACTAGAAATATTAGGTTGGTGCAAATGTAATTGAGGATTTTGCTTTTTTTTTTTTTTTTTTGAGACGGAGTTTCGCTCTTGTTACCCAGGCTGGAGTGTAATGGCGCGATCTCAGCTCACCGCAACCTCCGCCTCCTGGGTTCAGGCAATTCTCCTGCCTCAACCTTCTCAGTAGCTGGGATTACAGGCACGCGCCACCATGCCCAGCTAATGTTTATTTTTTTGTATTTTTAGTAGAGACGGGGTTTCACCGTGTTGACCAGGATGGTCTCGATCTCTTGACCTCGTGATCCACCCGCCTCGGCCTCCCAAAGTGCTGGGATTACAGGCGTGAGCCACCGTGCCCGGCTGCTATTGTTTTTAAAAGCAAAAACCACAATTGCTTTTGCACCAACCTAATAGAAGGAAACTTCCTCAACTTGATAAAGGGCATCTAGAGAAAAACTATAGATAATATACTTTTAAAAACTTTTATTTGGCCAGGCACGGTGGATCACACCTGTAATCCCAGTACTTTGGGAGGCCAAGGCAGGCGGATCACTTGAGATCAGGATGCCAGCCTGGCCAACATGGTGAAATCCCCTCTGTACTAAAAACACAAAAATTAGCTGGGCATGGTGGCACATGCCTGTAATCCCAGCTACTCGGGAGGCTAAGGCATGACAAGGTTGCAGTGAGCTAAGATCATGCAACTGCACTGCAGCCTAGGCAACAGCGCAAGACTTCATCTCAAAAAATGAACAAACAAACAAAAACCCTTTTAAGTTCAGGGGTAAAAATTCAGGTTTGTAACACAGGTAAATGTGTGTCATGGGGGTTTGTTCTACAGATTATTTTGTACTTTATTTCAGCCAGGTGGTAGGCCTAGTACCCATTACTTGTTTTTCCTGATCCTTTTCCTTCTCCTACCCTCCACCCTCTACCCTCTGATAGGACCCAGTGTGTGTAGTTCCCCTCTAATGTGTCCATGTGTTCTCATCATTTAGTTTCCACTTACAAGGGAGAACATGCAGAATTTGGTTTTCTGTTCCTGTGTTAGTATGCTAAGGATAATGGATTCCAGCTTCATCCATGTCCCTGCAAAGGACATGATCTCTTTATTTTTTTATGGCTGCATAGTATTCCGTAGTATATACATGCCAAATTTTCTTTATCCAGTCTATCATCAATGGGCATTTAGGATGATTCCATATATTGTGAATAATGCTGCAATGAACATACATGTGCATGTGTCTTTATAATGGAATGATTTTTACTCCTTTGGGTATATACCCAATAATAGAATTGCTAGGATCAATAGTATTTCTGTCTTTAGGTCTTTAAGAATTGCCACATTGTCTTCCACAATGGCTGAACTAATTTACCCTCCCACCAACAGTGTATAAGGGTTCCTTTTTCTCCACAACCTCACCAGCATCTGTTACTTTTTAACTTTTTATTAATAGCCATCCTGACTGGTGTGAAATGCTATCTCATTGTGGCTTTGACTTGCATTTCTCTAATGATGAGTGATGTTGAGCTTTTTTTTAAAAAAAATATGCTTGTCCTTTTTTGAAGTGTCTGTTTGTGTCCTTTGCTCACTTTTTTACTGGGTTGTTTTTCTCTTGTAAATTTGTTTAAGTTCCTCATGGATGCTAGATATTAGACATTTGTCAGATGCACAGTGTGCAAAATTTTTCTCCCATTGTGTAGATTATTTACTCTGTTGATAGTTTCTTTTGCTATGCAGAAGCTCTTTAATTAGATCCACTTTGTCAATTTTTGCTTTTGTTGCAATTGCTCTTGGCATCTTCACCATGAAATCTTTGCCTGTGCCTATGTCCTGAATGATATTGCCTAGGTTGTCTTCCAAGGTTTTTATACTTTTGGGTTTTACATTTAAGTCTTTAAAACATCTTGAGTTAAGTTTTATATATTGTGTAAGGAAGGGGTTCAGTTTCTATCTTCTGCACATGGCTAGCCAGTTATCCTGGTATCGTTTATTGAATAGAGAATCATTTCCCTACTGCTTCTTTTGTCAGGTTTGTCAAAGATCAGTTAGTTGTAGGTGGGCAGCCTTATTTCTGGGCTCTCTATTCTGTTCCTTTGGTGTATGTGTCTGTTTTTGTACCAATACCATGCTGTTCTGGTTACTGTAGCTCTTTTTGTGGCAATTGTGAATAGGAATTTGTTCCTGATTTGGCTTTTGGAATGACTGCTGTTGGTGTAAAGGAATGCTGGTGATTCCTGTGCATCGATTTTGTATCCTGAGACTTTCCTGAAGTTGTTTATTAGTTTAAGAAATGTTTGGGCTGAGAAGATGGGGTTTTCTAGATATAGTTTTCTGAATAGTTTGAAATTGGGTAGTGAGATGTCTCCAGCTTTGTTCTTTTTGCTTAGGATTGCCTTGGCGATTTGGGCTTTTTAATTCCATATGAATTTTAAAGTAGTTTTCTCTAGTTCTGTGAAGAATGACAATGGTAGTTTAATAGGAATAGCATTGAATGTATAAATTGTTTTGGGTAATATGGCCATTTAAAACCATGTTGATTCTTCCTATCCACGAGCATGGAAAGTTTTTCCATTTGTTTATTTCATCTCTGATTTATTTAAGAGGTGGTTTGTAGTTCTTCTTGTACAGATCTTTTACCTTCCTAGTTAGCTGTATTCCTAGGTATTTCATTCATTTTGTGGCAATTGTGAATAGGAATTTGTTCCTGATTTAGCTCTTGGAATGACTGTTGTTGGTGTACAGGAATGTTAGTGATTTTTGTGCATTGATTTTGTATCCTGAGACTTTGCTGAAGTTGTTTATTAGCTTAAGAAGCTTTTGGGCTGAGACAATGAGGTTTTCTAGATATAGGATCATGTAATCTACAACCTGGGATAGTTTTATTTCCTCTCTTCCTATTTGGATGCCCTTTATTTCTTCCCCTTGCCTGATTGCCTGGCCAGAACTTCCAATACTATGTTGAATAGGAGTGGTGAGAGAGGGCAACTTGTGCTGGTTTTCAAGGGGAATGCTTCCAGCTTTTGCCCATTTGGTATGATGTTGGTTGTGGGTTTGTCATACATGGCTCCTACTATTTTGAGGAGTGTTCCTTCAATACCTAGATTATTGAGAGTTTTTAACATGAATTGATATTGAATTTTATCAAAAGCCTTTTCTGAATCTATTGAGATAATCATGTGGTTTTTGTCTTTAGTTCTGTTTATGTGATTAATCACATTTATTGATTTGTATATCTTGAACCAACCTTGCCTCCTGAGGATGAAGCTGGTTGATCATGTTGGATAAGTTTTTTGATGTGCTGCTGGATTTGGTTTGGTGATTTTTGCATTGATGTTCATCAAGGATATTGGCCTGAAGTTTTATTTAGTTTTGTTGCATTGCTGCTAGGTTTTGGTATCAGGATAATGCTGGCCTCATAGAATGAGTTAGAGAGGAGCCCCTCCTCCTCAATATTTTAGAATTATTTCAGTAAGAATGTTACCAGCTCTTCTTTGTACATCTGATAGAATTCAGCTGCAAATACATCTGGTCCTGGGCTTTTTTTTTTTTTTTTTTTTTTTTTTTTTTTTTTTTTTTTTTTTTTTTT
>NW_016107681.1:1319040-1331285 GCF_001604975.1 Cebus imitator | reverse complement strand
CTTCCTGATTCAGTCTTATGAGGGCATATGTGTCCAGGAATTTATCCATTTCTTCTAGATTTTCTAGTTTATGTAGATAGAGGTGTTTGTAATATTCTCTGATGTTTGTTTGTATTTCTGTGTGGTTAGTGGTAATATCCCTCTTGTTTTTTCAGATTGTGTTTATTTGAATCTTCTCTCTTCTTTATTAGTGTAATTAGTGGTCAATTTATTTTTGCATACATTGATTTTTATTTTTTGATTTTTCTCTCTTTTATTATCTCTATGAATAAGGAGGTTTTTTCTTTGGAAAGTTTAACAAAACAGATAGACCACTAGCCAGGCTAATAAAGAAGAAAAGAGAGAAAAATCAAAAAATAAAAATCAATATATGCAAAATAAAATTAAAAATGATAAAATTTAAAAAATGATAAAGGAGATATCACCACTGATCCCACAGAAATACAAACTACAATCAGAGAATACTATAAACACTTCAATGCAAATAAATTACAAAATATAGAAGAAATGGCTAAATTCTTGGACACATACATGCTCCCAAGACTAAACCATGAAGAAGTCAACTCCCTAAATATACCAATAAGTTCTGAAATTGAGGCAGTAATTAATAGCCTACAAACCAAAAAAGCTCAGGACCAGATGGAGTCACAGCTCAATTCTACCAGAGGTACAAAGAGGAGCTGGTACCATTCCTTCTGAAACTGTTCCAAACAACAGAAAAAGAGGGACTGCTTCCTGACTCATTTTATGAGGCCAACGTCATCCTGACACCAAAACTTCGCAGAAACACAACAAAAAAAGAAAAATTGGGGCCAATATCCCTGATTAACATTGATGTGAAAATAATAAAATACTAGCAAACCAAATCCAACAGCACATCAAAAAGCTTATCCACCACCATTAAGTTGGGTTCATCCCTGGGATACAAAGCTCATTCAACACACACAAATCAATAAACATAATACATCACATAAACAGAACCAATGACAAAAACCACATGATTACCTCAATAGATGCAGAAAAGGTCTTCAATCAAATTCAACATCCCTTCATGCTGAAAACTCTCAATAAATTAGGTATTGATGGAACATATCTCAAAATAATAAGAGCTATTTATGACAAACCCACAGCCAATATCATACTGAATGAGCAAAAGCTGGAAGCATGTCATTTGAAAACTGGAACAAGACAAGGATGCCGTCTCTCACCACTTTTATTCAATATAGTATTGGAAGTTCTAGCCAGGGCAATCAGGCAACAGCAAGAAATAAACGGTATTTAAATAGGAAGAGAGGAATGGTTTCTGTTTGCAGATGACATGATTGTATATTTAGAAAACTCCACTGTCTCAGCCCAAAATTTCCTCAAGCTGATAAACAACTTCAGCAAAGTCTCAGGATACAAAATCAATATGCAAAAATCAAAAGCATCCCTATACACCAATAACAGACAAACTGAGAGCCAAATCATGAGTGAACTCCCATTCACAATTGCGACAAAGAGAATAAAATACCTAGGAATACCACTCAGAAGAGATGTAAAGGATCTCGTCAAGGAGAACTACCAACCACTGCTCAAGGAAATAAGAAAAGACAAAAACAAATGGAAAAACATCCCGTGCACATGGATAGGAAGAACATCAATATCATGAAAATGGCCATACTGCCCAAAGTAATTTATAGATTCAATGCTATCCCCATCAAGCTACCATTGACTTTCTTCACAGAATTAGAAAAAACTACTTTAAATTTTGTATAGAACCATACAAGAGTCCATATAGCCAAGACAATTCTAAGCAAAAAGAACAAAACTGGAGGCATCATGCTACCTAACTTCAAACTATACAACAAGGCTACAGTAACCAAAACAGCATGGTACTGGTACTAAAACAGATATGCAAGCCAATGGAACAAAACAGAGGCCTCAGAAATAATGCCACACATCTACACACATTTGATCTTTGACAATCCTGATAAAAACAAGCAATGGGGAAAGGATTCCCTGTTTAATAACTGGTGTTGGGAAAACTGGCTAGCCATGTGCAGAAAACTGAAACTGGACCCCTTACTTACACCTTATACAAAAATCAACTCAAGATGGATTAAAGACTTAAATGTAAAACCTAAAACTTTAAAATCCCTAGAAGAAAACCTAGGCGATACCATTCAGGACATAGGCATGAGCAAAGACTTCATGACTAAAACACCAAAAGCAATGGCAACAAAAGCCAAAATCGACAAATGGGATCTAATTAAACTAAAGAGCTTCTGCACAGCAAGACAAACTATTATCAGAGCGAACCGGCAACCTACAGAATGGGAGAGAATTTTTGCAATCTATCCATCTGACAAAGGGCTAATATCCAGAATCTACAAAGAACTTAAACAAATTTACAAGAAAAAAACAAACAGCCCCATAAAAAAGTGGGTGAAGGATATGAACTGACATTTCTCAATAGAAGACATTTATGCAACCAACAAACATATGAAAGAAAGCTCATCATCACTGGTCATTAGAGAAATGCAAATCAAAACCACAGTGAGATACCATCTCATGCCAGTTAGAATTAGCAATCATTAAAATGTCAGGAAACAACATATGCTGGAGAGGGTGTGGAGAAATAGGAACACTTTTACGCTGTTGGTGGGAGTGTAAATTAGTTCAAACATTGTGGTAGACAGTGTGGTGATTCCTCAAGGATCTAGAACCAGAAATACCATTTGACCCAGCAATCCCATTACTGGATATATAACCAAAGGATTATAAATTATTCTTCTATAAAGACACATGCACACATATGCTTATTGCAGCACTGTTTACAATATCAAAGATTTGGGACCAACCCAAATGTCCCTCAATGGTAGATTGGCACATATACACCATAGAATGCTATGCAGCCATATAAAAGGATGAGTTCATGTCCTTTGCAGGGACATGATGCAGCTGCAAACCATAATTCTCAGCAAACTAGCACAGGAACAGGAAACCAAACACCACATGTTCTCACTCATAAGTGGGAGTTGAACAATAAGAACACATGGACACAGGGAGGGGAACATCACACATCAGGGCCTGTCAGGGGGTGGAGGCTAGGAGAGGGATAGCATTAGGAGAAATACCTAATGTAGATGATGTGTTCATGGGTGCAGGAAACCACCATGGCACATGTATACCTATGTAACAAACTTGCACAGTCTGCACATGTATACAAAAACTTCAAACCTGCACATTCTGCACATGTATACAAAAACTTAAAGTATAATTAAAACAAAACAAACAAACAAAAAATACAATGGTATACCACTTCAAATCCATCAGGATGGCTGCTACTAGAACAACAGAAAATAACATGTGTTGGCGCGGATATGGAAAAACCGAATCCCTTATGCATCGTTAGTGGAAATAGGCAGTGTATAAGAGTATGGTGGTTACTCAAATAATTAGAAATAGAATTACAATATGATCCAGCAATTTTATTTCTGGGTATATACTCAAAAGAATTGAAAGCAGGGTCTTGAAGATATATTTGTATACTCCTGCTGATAGCAGCATTAGTCACAATAGCTGAAACACGGAAATAACCCAAGTGTCTATTGACAGATGAACGAATAAGCAAAATGTGGAATACACACAGTGGAATACTATTTGGCCTTAAAAGGAAAGGCAATTCTGCAACATGCTACAACATGGATGTACCTTGAGGACATTTTGCAAAATGAAATAAGCCAGTCACAAAAACGCAAATACAATATAATTTCAATTATATGAGATACCTAGACTAGTCAAAATCACTGAGACAGAAAGTAGAATGATGGTTTCTAGGGGCTGGGAAGAGCAGGAAATGAAGAGTTCGTGTTTAATTGGGTATAGGGTTTCAGTATTACAAGATGCAAAGAGTTCTGTGGATGGATGATGGTGATGTCTGCACGACATCATCAATGTATTTAAATTTGAAATGATTAAGATGATAAATTTCATGTGTATCTTACCACAATAAAAAATTCGGGTGGGAGGAAGGAGGACAATATTCTAATTATAACCTTGTTATTGGCACCACTTAGAGCACTTGCTCTATGCTAGACACTGTTCTAATTTATCTCTGTATATTAACTCAAATGTGGAAAATAAGATCCAGTGATTTCCCTAATTCAGTATTCCTTGTACGTCATCTGGAGATCTGGCTAAAATGCGGATTTGAATGCAGTAGGTTTTGGCTGAGTGCTGAAATTCTCCATAGGACTCTGATGCTGCTGGTCCTTGTACCACATTTTGAGTAGCCAGGGCCTGATGTTCCACATCTACTAAATCAATACCAAGATTCATACTCTGATTATCAGAGATAGAGCTCAGTGTTCTTTCTATTCCATTATTGCTATCTCTAGAGATTTTTTTTTCCCCTTCCTGCTGCAGTTTGATAGAAGGCAACTCGGCAGTTAATTACAGGCTGCCAGTTCCAGAGTGCAGTGCTACGCAGCAGAAAACAGAAAGTACCCTTTTTCACAGTCAGCTCTCTATTGCACTAGCTACCCTGGCTACGAGTAGTTGTCTAACCCTTAGTAGATTTGGCCACTGGTGCATCATGCTTCAGGATTGAAGTTTTAAAAAATAATGTGTTGAGACTGATAAGCCAGTTGCAGTCATCAATGCAGCTCCTCAGAGGAGAAAGGAAAGGGAAAGAAGGAAGTGAACGGACAGGAAAGAGAATGGATGGACAATGGAAGAGTGTGGAGGCTGGAGCAGAAAAAGGTCTAAATTCCTTGTGTAGTCTACTTGGGGATGATTACTACAATAAGGAAATCACCAACATGCTCCCTGGTTAGGAGCAAGCCACAGCTGCTCAGGTGGACTGCTGAGTAGCACCTCTGCTGAAGGAGCCTGATGATTATTTATTTGCATCATGGATTCCTCATTTTGCAGGTCCGGCTGTCTCAGCCTGCATGCAGACTGGCTGTCCAAGCGTGGGACCATTGTTGCTGTTGATGGATTTCTGAGTTAGCCCCATTCTCTTCCTCTGTGGAATAGCACACACTCTGAAGTAATGACTGTGCATGACCCCCTGCTCCTGGAATAAGTGTGCCAAGGACTAGTGAGAGGCTTACATCAGCAGGGCCAAGTACATTTGACATGTGCACAGGCACTTTATTCTTGCTGGATTTCTGCTAAAAAAGATATTCTGGGTCATATTGAAATAGGATTTTCTTTTTAAAATGAAATATAACTTAGATAAATCCAATAATTCTTAAACATAATGTTCATAAATTATGTTTCATAAATGTTCACATATATATGTATATATGTGTGCATATGTTACATATCTGTACCTTGCCATAGGGTTTTGAAATTTTTTATCAACCACTAAAGACAATATCCTCAATGCTCACAGCATAGTAAATACAAATGGGAATCACCTTCATGGCAATGAATCAAATTTCACTAGTTCTTGTCCCATCACTGTTAATGGACCTCTCTACAAATTATTCTCCACGAGATGTTTTCATGTGCTAATAAAAGTCTCTCTCACTGCATCAACTACCTATTTTCATATTATTGTTGAATAACAAATTAACTAAAAATCTTCCATGGTATTCAACTATATTTTTTATGCAACTAGAGTATTGCATAAGCATTGGCTGCTTTAGGATGGACTCAGAAGAACAGTTCTGCTAACCTTGACTGGGCTTCTTACACTTTTGAGTTGGAGATTCTAAAAATCCAAGATGGGTTTACCTGGGTGACTCAGCTCTGTTCCATATTTTCCTCATCTTCTTTCTGAGACCAATGGCTAACTGAGGCATGGTTTCCTCATGCAATGGCAGAAGGATCAGAATCGATCCTTGCTTCATTGGATATGCCTAACCCTCACTTCTGGCTCATTCTATTGGCCAAAGCAATCACATGGCTGAACCCAGAATCAAGAAGAAGTACACCCTCTGATGGCAAAGGGTGCAGAAACAAGGAGGAAAGAAATATTGTAGTATTAATGCCATGTACCACAAGAGATGATACTCTCTCTCATCAGGCACCAGAATCTTCCACCAGATGCCACCGCTGCTCTGTACCATGGCCAGGTCCATTTTGGAGGCACCTGATCCATGACAAGGCCCAAGCTGTAAGAAAGGAGAAAAATTTAGTGCTCTCCTCTTTGTTACAATCTGAAAGATGGATGCTTGTAGCCTTGAGTCTTTTAGAAACCTTAATAAAATGGTTTTTATTCATGGTCCTTCTCTCGCTAAGAACCCTTAGAGCTGTGGTGGGAATGAATTTATGTGACATCTACTAGGTATACTCAGAATCATGGCTTTCCTCCAAGAGTGTGGTCAAACTGGAGTCTGTCTTTTTCCTTTATTCCCAGGAAGACCTCAGGAAACCTCAGTGAAGTTGTACCAAGTTTCCTTGCTTCATTAACAGATCTCCAGCTCTCTCAACATGATTTAAGCTTAAATTATACATATTTACTCATCACAGTGACTGTTTAGTTAATAACTTCCTGTCATATCAACTTTTAGAAAGCTATACCACTTTTAGGACAACTTTTTTTTTTTTTTTTTTTTTTTTTCTATTTTATTTTGGTATAATTTTCTCACCCCCAAACACTCATGGCATAGTATAGTATAATACAACCTATGCACATCCTCCCATATACTTCAGATCATCTCTAGATTATTTATAATACCCAGTGCAATGTAAATGCTGTGTAAATAGTTGTTATGCTGTATTCATTTATTTGTATTATTTTTATTTTTATGTTTTTTTTCAAATATTTTTGATCAGCATTTGAATTCACAGGCACAGAGGGCTGACTATATCTCCAAATCCTCTATATAAAGCGTAATACAGTGCTAAAAATAATTCAAGTAAGCCAAAAGAAGGCAGAAAAGGGGAAACAAACAAAAATCAAAACAACTACAAAACAATTAATAAAGTATCAGGCATATATCCTAACAATAAGTGTTTTAAATGTAATTGGTATAAATATACCAAGTAAAAGGTAGTAATAGACACAGTACATTTAAAAAATGACCCAATTATATTATGTCTATAGGAATCTCAAATATAATGATATAGGAAGGGTAATTTTTTAAACTTTTATTTTAAGTTCAGTATCCCTGAACTTAAAATAAAAGTTTAAGAAGGTAAAACTTTTTAAAAAGTTCACCTTGTTACATAGGTAAGCTTGTGTCATGGGGGTTTGTTGTACAGATTATTTCGTCACCCAGATATGAAGCCTAGTACCCATTAGTTATTTTTCCTGATCCTCTCCCTGTTCCCACCCTTCACCCTCCAATAGGCCCTGGTGTTTGTTGTTCCTATCTATGTGTTCTCATCATTTAGCTTCCACTCATAAGTGAGAACATGCAGTATTTACATTTTTGTTCCTGTGTTTGTTTGCAAAGAATAATGGCCTCCAACTCCATCCGTGTCCCTGCAAAAGACACAACCTCATTATTTTTATGGCTGCATGTGGTGTATATGTACCACATTTTCTTTATCCAGTCTATCCTTGATGGACATTTAGGTTGATTCCATGTCTTTGGTATTGTGAATAGTGCTACGATAATCATACATATGCATGTGTCTTTATAATAGAATCATTTATATTCCTTTGGGTATATACCCAGTAATGAGATTGCTAGGTCAAATGGTATTTCTGTCTTTAGGTCTCTGAGGAATTGCCACACTGTCTTCCACAATGGTTGAACTAATTTACATTTCCACCAACAGCATATAAATATTCATTTTTCTCCACAACCTCACCAGCATCTGTTATTTTTTGACTTTTTAATAATAGTCATTCTGACTGGTGTGAGATGCTATCTCATTGTGGTTTTGACTTGCATTTTTCCAGTGATCAGTGATGTTGAGATTTGTTTAATATGTTTGTTGGCCACATGTATGTCTTCTTTTGAAAAGTGTCTGTTTGTGTCCTTTGCTCACTTTTTAATGGGGTTTGCTTTGTTCTTGTAAATTTGTTTAAGTTTCTCAGAGATGCTGGATATTAAACCTTTGTCAGATGCATAGTTTGCAAAATCTTTCTCCCATTGTTTAGGTTGTCTGTTTACTCTATTGATAGTTTCTTTTGCTGTGCAGAAGCTATTTAATTAGATGCTCTTTTTCAATTTTTGCTTTTGTTGCAATTGCTTTTGGCGTCTTTGTCATGAAATCTTTGTCTGTGTCTATATCCTAAAATGTATGACCTAGGCTGTCTTCCAGAGTTTTTATACTTTTGGGTTTCACATTTAAGTCTTTAATCCATCTTGAGTTAACTTTTTTGTAAATGATGTAAGGAAGGGATCCAGATTCAATCTTCTGCACATGGCTAGCCAATTATCCTGACATCATTTATTGGATATGGAAACTTTTCTCCATGGCTTGTTTTGGTCATGTTTGTCAAAGATCAGATAGTTGTAGGTGTGCAGCCTTATTCCTGGGTTCTTTATTCTGTTCCATTGGTGTATGTGTCTGTTTTTGTACCAATACTGTGCTGTTTTAATTACTGTAGCCTTGTAATATAATTTGAAGTTGGGTAGCATGATGCCTCTAGCTTTGTTCTTTTTGCTTAGGTTTTCATTGGTTATTTAGGCTCTTTTTTGATTCCATATGAATTTTAAAGTAGTTTTCTCTAGTTCTGTGAAAAATGTCAATGGTAGTTTAATAGGAATAGCATTGAATCTATAAGTTGCTTTGACTAATATGGCCATTTAAAAGTTGTTGATTTTTTCTATCCATGAGCATGGAATGTTTTTCCATTTGTTTGTGCCGTCTTTGATTTCTTTGAGCAGTGGTTTGTAGTTCTTCCTGTGGGGATTTTTCACCTTCCTAGTTAGCTGTATTCCTAGATATTTCATTCTTTTTGTGGAGATTGTGAATGGGAATTTGTTTTTAATTTGGATCTTAGTATGACTGTTGTTCTGTTGTTGGTGTATAGGAATGCTAGTGATTTCTGTGCATTGATTTTCTAGCCTGAGACTTTCCTGAAGTTGTTTATTAGAGTAAGAAATGTTTGGGCTGACACGATGGGGTTTTCTAGATATAGTATCATGTCATATGCAACCAGGGATAGTTTGAAAGGAAGAATAAAAATAAACAGATGGAATTACAGGTGTGACCCATGTGAGGGGATCACCTGAGGTCAGGAGTTTGAGACCAGCCTGGCCAACATGGTGAAACCTTGTCTCTACTGAAAATACAAAAATTAGCTGGGCATGGCGTTGGGCACCTATTATCCCAGCTACTTGGGAGGCTGAGACAGGAGAATCCCTTGAACCCGGGAGGCAGAGGTTGCAGTGAGCCGAGATCGCAGCCACTCCACTCCAGCCTGGGCAACAAAGAATGAAACTTCATTGGAAAAAAGCAAAATAAATAAAATAAAATAAACAGATGGAAAAAGATATACCATATAAATACTAACCAATAGAAAGCTAGAGTGGCTATACTAATATCAGATAAAGCAGACTTAAGAGCAAAAGAAATTATGAGATACTCCATAATGATAAATGGGTCAATCCACCAAGAAGGCATAACAATCCTAAATTTGTATTGCCAAATAATGGTGCTAACAAAACACATGAAACAGAAACTTACAGAATTGAAAAGAGAAATAGATAAATTCATAATTATACTTTAAGATCCTAATACCCGTCTCTCAATAATTGATAGAATCACCACACAGAATATCAGTCAAGATATAAATGAACTGAACAATGCTATTAGCCACAGGATCTAATGAACACTTATAAAACACTTTACCCAACAGTGTAAGAATTCATGTTCTTTAAAATCATGCTTAGAACAGTCACAAAGATTCTTCATGTCCTGGCTCATAAAATAAACTTCAATAAGCTGAAAAGAATTAAAACTTCTTCTGATAACTGAATCATCTCTGATCATAATTGAATTAAACTAAAAATTAACAGAAAAACAACTGGTAAATCTGCAAATACTTGGAAATTAAACAACTCAAAGAGGTAGTTTCAATAAAAATAAAAGCCTACATAGAAGTGAAGGAAAATGAAAATACAACAACTCAAAGCTTGTGAAATGCAGCTAAAGCTGTGCATATAAGGAAATTTATAGCATTAAATGCTTATATTAGGGAAAATTAAAGGTTTCAAAACAATAATCTAAGTTTCTACCTTAACAAGGAAGAAATAACAATAAAATAAACCAGAAAGCAAGCAATTGAAGAAAAATGATAAAAATAAGAGCATAAATACATGAAACTGGAAACAGGTAAATAGAGAGGAATGAATATAAGTTAAAGCAGTTTCTTTGGAAATGTTAAGAAAATTGATAAAATCCTAGAAAAGCCATAAGTTATCAATGTTGGAAATGAACTGGGATACCACTGTGAACACCACAGATATTAAAGGAATAATAAGATGATACTACAAACATCTTTACACACATAAATTCAACTATAGCACAATAAAAGAAAATTACAAACTAATATCCCACAGGAACATAGACACAGAAATTTTCAACAAAATATTAGCAAATCAAATATAGCAACATATAAATGGAATTACAGATGACAACCAAAGAGTTTTATTCCAGGAATGCAAAGGCTGTTCAGTATTTGAAAATCAATCAATGCAATCCTCTATGCTAACAGAACTGAATAAGAAACTTGCTTGATCATATTAACTGATGCAGAAAAGGTACTTAACAAATCCAAATTCCATTCCTGGGAAAAACTTTCAGCAAACTAGAAATTGAAAGGAGCTTGGAAGTCTTTGACCAGATAAAGGGCAATTGCAGAAAAACAAAAACAAACCCTCTATGACTAACATTATACATAATGTGAAAGACTCAATGTGTTTTGCCAGAGACAAGACAAGGATGGCTACTGCTACTACTCTTATTTGACATAGTACTACAAGTCTTAGCCTGTACAATAAGGATATAAACGCACAAAAAGGATATAAAAGGCAGGCAGATTAGAAAGGAAGAAATAAATGTTTTTAATTTGCAGAAGCTATATTGTCTCTGTGGGAAAATCCCAAGGAATTTATAGAAAAACTTCTATAAATAATAAGTAAATTTAGCAAATTTACACAAAAATTGATCACTTTTATATACAAACAATTAACTATTGGAAAACAAAATGGAAAAATTCAATGCCATTTATAATTGTTCCCAGAAAAGGGACACCAAGGTATAAATCTAGTAAAACATATACAGATAGTATATGCTAAAACTGCTGAATTTTGATAAAAGAAATCAACAAAGATATGAATATATGGAAAGACAATACCATGTTCATGGATTGAGAGAATAAACATAGTAAAGATCTTATTTCTCCTAAAATTGATATGTAGATTCTATAAAATTTCTATAAAAATCCAAGTAGTATCTTTTGTAGATATAGGCAAGCTCAATTTAAAAATTATATGGAAAGACAAAGAAACTAGAGTAGCTAAAACAATGCTGAAAAATAAAGTTGGAGGAATCACACTACCAAACTTTAGGACTTACCATATATTTATAGTAATAAAGACAGTGTAGCATAGGTGGAGGGATAGACAGGCAAACAGATAAATACATACATACATATATAGATACATACATAAATACATACATACATATGTAGATTGATCAGTGGAATAGAACGGAGAACCCCAAAATAATATTCACCAAATATATGTAACTAATTCAAGGGAGGAACTATTGTCTTTTCAGGATATGTTACTAGAACAGTGGACATCAATGGGCCAAAACACACACAAACACACAGAACAAGCATTGCACCCCATATGAACATTTTTATTTCAAAATGGAGCGTATGTATAAAGGTAAAACTATAAGATTTATTGAAGAGAACATAAAAAACATCTTTGTTAGCAAGAGAGTTATTGAATGTGATGCCAAAATACACTATCCATAGATTTAAAAAATCATCGAAGTCTACTTAATCAAAATGTAAAACTTTTGCTATGTGAGATGAAGAGAATGAAAAGATAAGCCACAGGATGGGAAAAATATTTGTAAATCATATATCTAAGAAAGGAATCATATCCGGAACATGTAAAGAATTACCTGAACTGCCGGGCGAGGTGGCTCAAGCCTGTAATCCCAGCACTTTGGGAGGCCGAGGCGGGTGGATCACGAGGTCAAGAGATCGAGGCCATCCTGGTCAACATGGTGAAACCCCGTCTCTACTAAAAATACAAAAAATTAGCTGGGCATGGTGGTGCGTGCCTGTACTCCCAGCTACTCAGGAGGCTGAGGCAGGAGAATTGCCTGAA
>NW_016107681.1:1316680-1318925 GCF_001604975.1 Cebus imitator | reverse complement strand
AAAAAAAAAGAATTACCTAAACTTAACAGTAATAAAACAATACAGTCCAGTTAGAAAACAGACAAAATATTTGAACAGCATTTGACCAAAAAAGATATATGGGTGGAAACTAAGCACATTTAAAAAAAATGTTCACCATCATTAGCCATTAGGAAAATGAAAATTAAACCCACTACACATTTTTTAGAATAGCTAGAATTAAAAAAAAATACTGACTATACTAAGGACTGGTGGTATACTAGAGGAACTGGATCTCTTGTACATTTCTGGTGGGAATGTAAAATTGTACAACTACTTCAGAAAACAATTTGGTTATTTCTTAAGAAATTAAACAAATATTTATCATATAATACAGCAACAACACTTCTGGATATTTATTGCAGAAAAATGAAAACTTGCATTTATTCCAAAACCTGTACATGAATGTACTTAGCAGGTTTATATGTATAAAAGCCCAAAACTGGAAACAATTGAAATGACTCTCAACAAGATAATTGATAAACAAACTGTGGTACATCTGTATTTTAGAATGCCACTCATCAATAAATGTAATGAACTATTGATACCTGTAACAACTTGGATAGATAAAGCTTATCTATAAGTCAATAAAGCCAGTCTCAAAAGTTAACATGATATATGTATAATATTCTCAAAATGACAAAATTATAGACAAGGAGAGTAGATTGGTGGTTGTCAGGGATTTGGGGAGGGAGTGGGAAGGTATGACTATAAAGCAGTAACACAAAAGTGTTCTTTTGTGGTGACATGACACGTCTATGTCTTGATGGTGATCGTGGTTGTATAAATCTATACATGTAATCAAATTTCATAGAATTGTACACACTAAATAAGTGATGAAAACACTGGTAAAATCAGAGTAAAGTCTGTAGTCTCGTTAATTGTATTATGCCAATGTCAATTTCCTAGATTTGATAATGTACTATAGTTATGTAAGACGTTCCCATTGTGGGAAGCTGGGCCATGGGTACAGGAGACGTCTCTGTAGTATTTTTGCAACTTTTTGTGAATCTCTAATAATTATGAAATTAAAAGTTAAGAAATATTATTTGTTGTCATATCACAAATGGTTACAATTTGTCCCCTCTACATCTTGAGGATACATTTTCTTTATTTTCACATTAAGGAAGACTTTTGATGGAAATTTTAAAAAATATAATGGTATTGCCCTAAACAATAGGTTTTTCAGGAATTAATCGAAGTCAATTAATTAAATTAGGGATAAATTATTAAACAAGGGATAAAGGTGCAGTCCTGTATCTCTTTTGATGACTCTATTACCCAGAATGTTTCATATTTTGGGTGTACCCTTGACATATAGTTTAAATTGCATTACAAATTATTGTTACAATTGTACGTAGAAATTCTTCCATCTTGTTTCAGCAAACTTCTGCTGCATAACAAATCAACTGCATTTGTTTTCTGTTGTTATATGATGCATTTATACAAAATTAGTTGCTTAAAACAGTTCTCATTTCTTAGCTCACAGTTCTGTAAGTCAGCAGTCCAGCACAGCCTGTCTGTGTTCCCTGCTCAGGACATCACAGGACTAAAATCAAATTATCAGACTAAATTCTAATCTGGAAACACTGGGGGTAAAAATCAGCTTCTGAGCTCATTTTTGCTATTGGTAGAATTCAGTTTCTTGCAGTTGTAGGACTGATGTCCCATATCTTTGTTGGTTATCATCTGGCGGCCACTCTCAGCCCCTGGAGACCATCTTTATTCCTTGTCAAGTGACTTACTTCATCTTCAAACCAGCAACTGTGCATCAAATTATTCTTAAGCTTTGAACCTCTGACTTTCTTCCTGCTTCTAGCCAGAGAATACTTTTTAAAAATGTATACAGTTAGGTCAATCTACCCAGAATAATCTTATTTTATTTCTTTTTAAAATTGTAGTAAAAAACACGTAACATACGAATTTACTATCTTAGGTGTTTTTAAGTGTACAGTACAGTAGTGTTAACCATGTGCACATTGCTGTGCAATAGATCTCTAGAACTTTAATCTTGGAAAACTAAAATTTTACGTCCACTGAAAAACAACCTCCCTTTTTCTCCATATCCAACCTCTGGAAACCACCATTCCATTTTCTGTTTCTAAGAGTTCGATTACTTTAGATACCTCATATAAGTGGAATCATGCAGCATTTGTGTATTTGTGACTGCCTCACTTCACTTCAAATATTGTCCTCCAGGCTCATCCATGATGTAGCATGTTTCTTC
>NW_016107681.1:1288763-1316560 GCF_001604975.1 Cebus imitator | reverse complement strand
GAGTAGCTGGGATTACAGGCACACGCCACCATGCCCAGCTAATTTTTTGTAGTTTTAGTAGAGACGGGGTTTCACCATGTTGACCAGGATGGTCTCGATCTCTTGACGTCGTGATCCACCCGCCTCGGCCGTTTCTTCTTTTCTAAGCCTGAGTAACATTCATTGTGCATATATTACATTTTGCTCATTCATTCATCTGGCAATGGACATTTAGGTCGCTTTAACCTCTTGACTACTGTGAATAATGCATCAATGAACATGGGTGTGCGAATCTCTTTCTGAGATCCTGTTTTTTAATTCTTTTGGATATGTACCCAGAAGTGACATTGCTGGATCATAAGGTAATTCTGTTTTTAATTTTTTGAGGTATTTCCATACTATTTTCCATAGTGGCTGCACCATTTTACATTTCCACCAACAGCGCAAAAGGGTTCCAATTTCTCCACATCCTCACCAATACTTGTTATTTTTCCCTTTTTTGATGGTGGCCATCCTAAAGTGTCATTTGCATTTCCCTGAAGATTTGTGACATTGAACATCATTTTATATGCTTATTGGTCACTTATATATCTTTTTCGAAGAGATTTGTATTGCAGTTGTCTTATTTTTAAATTGGATTGTTTATTCTTTTGTTGTTGTTGTTGAGTTGAAGATCTTTATGTATTCTGAATATTAACTTCTTTAAAGACATATGGTTTGTAAATACTTTCATTCTGTAGGTTGCGTTTTTACTCATTTGATTGTTTCATTTGCTGTGCAGTTCTTGTTTAATGTAGTTCCATTTATCTAATGTCATGAAGCTTTTCTCCTCAGTTTACTTCTAGGAGTTTTATACTTTTAGATCTTATGTTTAGATCTTTTAATCTATTTCAAGTGAATTTTTGTATATAGTACAAGGCACAGGTCCAATTTCATTCTTTTGCATGTAGATATCCAGTTTTCCCAGTACCATTTTTTGAAGAGACTATCTCTTCCTTATTGTGACCCCTTGTCAAAAATTATTTGACCATATATGTGAGTGTTTATTTCTGGACTCTCTGTTCTGTTCCATTGGTCTATGTATCTCTTTTTGTCCTAGTGCCATAGTGTTTTGATTACTATTGTCTTGTAATATAATTTGAAATCAGAAAGTATGATGCCTCCAGCTTTGTTCTTATTGCTCAAGATTGCTTTGGCTATTTGACATCTTCTGTAGTTCCATATGAATTTTAGAATTACTTTCCTATTTCTGTGAAAAATGTCATTGGAATTCTCATTAGGATTGCATTGAATATGTAAACAGCTTTGGGAATTATGGAAATTTTAACAATATTTATCTTTCCAATTCATGAACACAGAATATCTTTCAATTTACTTGTGTCTTCTTCAATTTTGTTATCAATGTTTTATAGTTTTCGTTTTACTGATCTTTCACATCCTTGGTTAAATTCATTTCTGAGTATTTTATTCTTTTTGATGCTATAGTAATTTTAATTGTTTTCTTAATTTCTTTTTGGGATAGTTATTGTTAGTACACAGAAATGCAACTGATTTTTGTATAATGAATTTGTATTCTGAAACTTTACTGAATTTATTTATTTGTTCTAAGAGTTGGTGGAGTTTTTAGGGTTTTCTATGTATAAGATCATGTCATCTGCAAACTGAAATAATTTTACTTATTTTCTTCCAATATGGACACTTTTTTTTCTCTTGTCTAACTGTCCTGGCTAGGACTTTCACTACTATGTTTAAAAGAAATGACAAGAGTGGGCACTCTTGTCTTGTTCCTGATCTTATACAGGTATTGATTGTATTGATCGACTTACGACCTATGCAACTTACAACCATTCGACTTTATGACCACAATCGCTAGCCACGACTGCTCTGTCTGGCAGCGCAAACGTTGCCCAGTTGGGCGTACGGCAGTGCGGACCAGCTTCCGGCAGCACTATCATCTCCACGTGCACCATTTCAACTGTACATATAGCCTACTCAACTTACGGCCAAATCGTGTGACCAGTCTGCCAGTCCCAATCGTGGTCGTAAGTTGAGCACTAGCTGTAGAAGAATCTTACATCATTTCACCATTGAGTATGATGCTACCTGTGGGCTTGTCATATATGGCTTTTATTATGTTGAGGTACATTTCTTCTATACCTAATCTGTTGAGAATTTTTATCATGAAAAAATGTTGAATTTTGTCAAATAATTTTCTGCATCTATTGAAACAATCATGTGATTTTTATCCGTTTTCTTAAAATGTGGCATATCACATTTCTATTTCTAGATATGCACATGTTGAATCATCCTTATATCACAGAGGTAAATCCCACTTGATCATGGTGTATAATCCTTTTAATGAGCTGTTGAATTCAGTTTGTTAGTATCTTGCTGATGATTATTGCATCCATGTTTATCAAGGATACAGGTCTGTAATTTTATTTTCTGGTATTGCCCTTGCCTGGCTTTGGTAACATAACAATATTGGCCTCATCAAATGAGTATGGAAGTGTCCCCTCCTCTTTTTGTTATTTCAGTTCTCTCTCTTTTTCTCTTAGCCTAGCTAAGGGGTTGACAATTTTGTTGATATTTTCAAAAACAACTCGTGTTTTGTTATTTGTCCTATTGTTTTTCTCTTCTCTGTTTCATTTATTTCTACTCAAATGTTTATGATTTCCTTCCTACTGCTAACTTTGAAGTAAGTTAATTTTTCTCTTTTGAATTCCTTAAGAAGAAAAGTCAGATTGTCATTTGAGATCTTTCTTCTTTGTTAATGTAGGCAGTTACTCTATCAACTTCTCTCTTAGTACTGCCTTTGCTGCATCCCATAAGTTTTGGTATGCTATATTTTCATTTTTCTCATGATATATTCAAATTTCTTATGACTTCTTTGACCCATTGGTTTTTTAAGAGTGTGTTTTTAATTTCCATATATTTGTGGATTTTTCAGTTTTGCATATTCTGTAGATTGCTAGTTTCATTCTATAGTGGTCAGAAAAGATACTTGGTATGCTTTAAATCTTCACAAATCTGTTGAGACTTGTTTTGTGGTCTAACATGCAATCTACCTGGAGAACACTCCATGTGCACTTGAGAATGTTTATTCTGCTGTTGTTGGGTAGAGTGTTCTGTGTATGTCTTTTAGGGCCTATAGTGTTGTTCAGGTTCCCTGTTTTCCTATTGATTTTATGTCTGGTTGATCTACCCATTACTGAAAATGGACTATTGAGATTTCCTACTATGATTGCATTACTCTCTATTATTCCCTTGAATTCAATCAGTGTTTGCTTCATATGTTTGGATGATCTGCTTTTAGGTAAATATATATTTATAATTGTTATCTCCTCCTGGTGAATTGATTCTTTTATCATTATATAATCTTTGTTTCTTATAAAAAAAAAAGATTTTTTTCTTAAATTTTATTTTGTCTGATATAAGTATGGACACCCCTGCTCTCTTTAATTCACCATTTGCATGCAATATATTTTCTATACTTTTATTATTAGCTATGCTTTTATATGTCCTTATATCCAAAGTGAGTCTTTATATCCAAAGCGAGTCTTTCAAATGGAACAAGACACACTGGGGCCTACTTGAAGGTGGAGGGAGGGAGAAGAGTGAGGATTGAGAAACTACCTATTGGGTACTATGCTAATTACCTGAGTGGCAAAATAATCTGTATACCTTACCCCTGTAACAATCAATTTATCTATATTACAAAGCTGTGCATGTACTCCTGAACCTAAAATGAGTTAAAAAAAAAGAAAATAAAATGAGTCTCTTGTCAACAGCATACTGGTGGATCTTTTTTCATACCTTTTTAGCCACTTTGTGTCTTTTGATTGGAGAGTTTAATCTACTTAAATTTAAAATAATTGCTAATAGGAAAACACTTAAAATTGCTATGTTGTTTTCTGTGTATCTTGTAGTTGTTTGTCCCTCTTTGCCTCTGTCTCTAACTTTCTTCATATTTCTTTGATTTTCTTGTAGTGACATGATTTTATTCTTTTATCATTTTCTTTTGTTCATCTTCTATTGGTGTTTTTGTGGTTACCGTGGGGATTACATAAAACATTATATATCTGTACCAATCTATTGTAAACTGATGACAACTTAATTTTAGTCACTCTACTTCTTTACATCTCCCTTCCCCTACTTTATGCTATACATGTCATAAATTATATCTTTTTGTATTTTGTAGCCATTAACATAGTTTATAACTATAGTTATTTTCTTATGCTTTTATACTTTAAATTCTATACCTGAATTAAATGATCTATGCACAACTACAGCATTACAGAATTACACAATTACAGAATCCTGTAATTGTGCATAGATCACTTAATTCAGGTATTTGTCTATATATTAATATTTACCTTTACTAAAAAGTTGTGTAGTTTTATTTGCTTTGCTTTTATATTGCTGTCTAGTGTTGATTTGCTTCAATTTGAAGTACTCCCTTTTGCAGTTCTGGTAATTCAGGTCTAATGGTGATGAACTCCCTCAGCTTTTGTTTTTCTGGGAATGTCTTGGTTTCCCCTTTATTTTTGAAGAACAGTTTTGCTGGATATAACATTCTTGGTTGGAAGTTTTTTCTTGTAGCACTTTAAATATATTATCCCACTTCCTTTTGGTCTATAATATTTCTTCTGAGAAACCCACTGATAATCCTATAGGTGCTCCCTTGTACATAAGGAGGTGCCTTTCTCTTGCTGCTTTCAAGATACTTTCCTTGTATTTGATTTTTGACAATTTGATTATTATGTGTCTTGGTGTAGTCCTCTGGGTTCATCTTATTGGAATCCTTTGAACTTACTGAATTACTGAATTTGTATATCTATTTCCTTCCTCAGATTTCGGAAGGTTTTGGTTATCATTTCTTCTAATAAGTTCTCTGCCCTTTTCTTTCTTTCATCTTCTTGGACTCCCAAAATGCATATATTGGTCTAGTTGATGGTGTCTTGTAAGTCCCTTAGGCTTTCTTATTTTTTCATTCTTTTTTCTTTCTGTTCCCCTGATGTGATCATTTCAAATGACCTGTCTTCTAGTTTGCTAAGTCTCTAGGACTCAAGTCAGGCAAACAGCAACCAGTCACTTGGGCAGCCCCCAGAAAATCCAGAATATTGGATATACTTTTCACTCTTCTCTTTCCTCCTGAGGGTGAAGCCATAAACAGAGTGCTTTCCCCTTATCACCCATAGCTGTATCAGCTACTGTCAGTGGTGTTTAAATTTTTTTGATGCTGCAACAAGCCACTGAGTTCTCTTTTGTTCTCAGTAGCCCCTAGGCATCCAAAATATGCCAGTTCTCTGTAAGCACTCTGAATCAGGTGAAACAGAAACCATTCCCTTTCCCTTGGGCAGCCTCCCAAAGGCAAGAACATTGGCCATATGTTCCACACTTCTCTCTCCTTCCCAAAAGAGAAACCATGAGTTAAACTTTTTCAGGTAATGGTGTTGAGCTATGCAGGCTTACGGGAAGGTCTGACACAATTGAAATAAAACAGCTTTTCTTACCATTTCATTATGGCTGATCTTGGCCTTCAGCTTGCCAGGGGTACCGTGACTTTGTAACCTATTTCTAGAATTCTCATACAAGCTTTTGGACCATATATTACTGTTAAGTCAGTGTGTCTGTGGTGGAACAAGGTTGAGGCTTCCTATTCCACCATCTTGCTGATATCATTCCAAGAGTAGTCTAATCTTCCTTTTGAAAAGTTAACTGTGCCCTATATGATAACCTAATCACAGGAGTGATATCTTACCATATTACAATCCACAGGGATCTTGGAAGGACAACTTATGGTCCATCTTAGAATTCTGCCTGTCATGTTACTCTAAAACTTAGTATCTTAAGAAAATGAACCATTTTATTTGCTCATTATTTTGTGAGTCAGCTGGTCAGTTCTCTTATCTGGGCTGGATTGGCTGGAGCTGATGGCCTAGGAGGGTCTCATTGATATGTCTATGACCTCAGCTGAAATGTCTGGAATGGATGAATGACTAGGGAACATTGTATTTCAATTCTCCAAGATGCTAGCTCAGGCTAATTCATATGTTGGCAAAAGAGTTCGAAGCAGCAAGAGAGTGAAGCCCCATATACAGCACTTTTTAACTTTCTACTAGAGTCATGCTTATCAATGTCCCATCAGCCAAAGCAAGTCACATGGCCAAGTTCAAATTCAAGGGGTGGAGGAATAGATTCCACTTTTGACAGGTGGAGCTGTAAAGACTTTATGGCCATTTTCTGTGATCTACCACAAACCCCTAACTAATGCATATTTATTATCAGCAATATTTTATGCCATGAAATCCTTATACAATCAAATTATTGGGTAGCCCCTTGAACTTCATTTTAACAGGATTTGACTGGTATTAATTACTCCCGCATAAATTATACAGCAGTAAGAGTCATTGACTTGAAATACCAGTCTAATCCCCTTGCTTTTTAGCTTTTTTTTGGCTGGGGAGGACTTGGAGTCACAACTCATTGACAATTGCAAGTAGCATTTACATGTATATGGGTTTGCCATTTAATTTTATCACACTGGTATTTCTTGCCATCCTCTTGACAGTAAAATGAATACTTGAAACCACAACAAGCAAAATAAGATAATAAGAAACTCTTTCTGTTTACAGGAGACAAAATAGTTTACTTCATTACATTGGTGGAGAAAAACAACTTCAAAGAAGTGACTACTAAAGAAGATGATGTAAAGCCAGCCATGAAAAGAAAATTACAGAAAGCAGCAACATTTTTTGAACAGAATGTTGCTCCACTCTCAGATGATAAGAATGGCCTTATGGGAAGGTCCATTGATTCCAAAACCTATCTAGGGTCACCAAGAACCTATAAACAACACCAACTGACTTGCTTAGATCCTGAAGTATGTGAATAATTTAGATCCTTCTGTTCAGGATGCAATTATTCAGTTAACAAAACATCATGAGACAGTAAATGCAATAGGATATAATTTGTGTAGATATATAATAATAATAATTGCCAATATGTGTTAAATAATTACTATTTGCTGGGCACTGATCCAAGTGCTTTGCCTAAACGAACTCACTTAATCTCAGTAAGACCTATATGAGGTAAAGTACTCCTATTATCAGACAAAAAACTGAGACACAGAGAAGTTAAGTAATTTACCCAAAATTGCACAGTTAAAAAATAGCAGAGCAGGCAGTTGAACCCAGGAAGTCTGTGTTGAGAGCCTGTTCTTGCAACACTATACCATTAGATGTGTGTGTGTGTGTGTGTGTGTGTGTGTGTGTGTGTGTATCTCAAAAGCTCAAAAGGCACACAAAAAAAGTCAGGAGTTGTTATAAAATCACATGGGATTACATGGGATTTTATCTTTGTTTCTTTATTTAGCTGGATTTTCTATTCTTCCGTAAGGTGCAGTTCTACTTATATAATCTTATTAAAGATTTAAAGATCATACAATCACCTGCCTTTTCCCATATTCTGCTTCACCTCAAAGAAAATATTCTTCAATATCTCAGACGGTGAAGTGATCTCATCAATAACTCACACTTTTTCCTCCATTCTGCTCTGCCAAGCTCTCTGTGTTAGATTTTGCTCCCGTGCTAATAGACTCAGTTGAATGATGCTTGTCATAACTCCAACCATCAAAACTTCATACATGGACAGAAAGCAGTGTTGATGATCAAACAGACAAAAAGGCTTTTACATTCAGCGACTTCTGTTATCAGTGCAGTCCTCTGAAAGACTTCCCTTTTATATTATTGATCCAAACTGGGTCACATGTACATTTCCAAATGGAGAACTGAATATCTGATTTCCAATTTCTATAGTGGAGGGAAGTAAGGGAGAAGGGACTTGGACATGACTGTTGGGTCAGCCACAGGGGATCTGCCACATCCCAAGACTAGTGGGATATATATTCTTCTTCCTAAAGGGACTCAACAGACAGCTCATAAGGAAATGACAGCCAATACCCTGGTCAGGTATTCAAGAGATCTAGGTTCTAGTTCTATCACACAAATTTACTGTGAGACTGGTGAAATCACTTACTTCCCTTCTCTGGGTCTCACTTTACTCGACTGTAAAATGAGGGTATTGTACTAGTTGATCACTAAGGTCTACCTATTAATACCAGCAATCAGGAGGTCCTGCCAATATTTATATTGTGGAGTAAGTCTGCAATAAAACACACTCACAGAAGAGACCCTCATCACCTGCATGGAAGGGAGAGGAAACAAGATATATACACATTCAAGCTGGCCCTCTAAACACAAACCTCGGTCCTAAAGCAACAGTCATGTAGACTATTTGAGTAACAAGTGAATCATAAGTTTCACAAAAACAATATCAATGCTGAGCTTGTGAATTGATGGAGATGACAAGCCTGCTCAAGAACAAAAGACATCTATTGTAGCCATCAGTCATTCCTTTTAGAAGCCACCATTCCCTTTGGAAGCACCATTTCTAACATAGTGTTTCTCTCTAACTGAGTATCACTTTCTCTCTCTCCCTCTCTCTCTGTTTGTCTTTCTGTGTGTGTGTGCGTGTGCATGTGCGTGTGTGTGTGTGTGTGTGTGTGTGTGGTGTTTTCATGGATGGTCGTTTGTCTTTATAGTGGATCCCGGGATTGGGTTGCTTGAGTTTTATTCCACTCTCTTTCTCAGCTTCCCAGCTACCTTTCTATGCTTCACAGGCTAGAAAGCTAAAACTACATTTTCTTAGATTTCTTGGGGATATAGTTTGTGTATTTGTCCCCTCCAAATCTCATCTTGAAATTTTATCCTTAGTGTTAGAGGTGAAGCTGGATAGGAGGTGTTTAGATCATGAGGGTAGATCCCCCTTGAAGGACTTGGTTCCATGCTCACAATAATGAGTGAGTTCTCACTTTATTAGTTCCCATGATAAATGATTGTTTAAAAAGAACCTGGCACCTCCATCCTCTCTCTCATTTTCTGTTCTTGCTTTGTGGCAGGCTCACTTTAGCCTTCTGCCATGAGTGGAAGCTTCCTGAGGTTCTCACCAGATACAAATGGTGGTGTCATGTTTCTTGTACAGCCTGTTGAACCATGAGCCAAAGAAACCTCTTTTCTTTATACATTATCCAGTCTCAAGCATTTTTTATAGCAACACAAATCGACTACTGTTCTTGGCAGTTTGAATTCTTGATGTAAATTTTAGGCTCTGCTGAGTTACTCAATTCATGTGAGTTTTGGAAAGCAAAAGTGAGACAGAGATCATAGTCCTGTCTTTTGGCTTTTTTGCATAAAGGAGGTTTGTAAACATGTAAGGTTCCCATGTCCATTCTCCATGCTTCTTCTCCAGAGGCACTTGTGGCAATGGGTTTAAGGAAAATGGCCTCTGTTTTATTCTGGTTTCCTGATTCCTGGATCACAGTACAATGCTATGTCCTGGGACTCAATATTCTGGTGGTGGGCTCAGAGGTAGTGCTGCTCTGGTGGGTACTCTATTGTTTCATGGATCATTCATGGAAATGCAGCTTAGAAGCCACTCTTTCCTGCCTTCTTATGATATCATAAGCCCCCGGTTTTCTGCATTAAATTCCCTTTTTTTGCATAATATGGGGGTTTCTGTTTCCTGAAATGAATCTTTTTCTAAAATACCTATAAATAAAGTACACATACTAATGCCAAAATAAACAAAGATATCTTTGGATGTCAACACTACCCAGGCATTTCTTTACTCTATTTTATGATATCGGAGCTCTGTTGCTACCTGGCTTCACCTAGTCATTTTGGCTACATCTTTAGTCAAGCAGAGCTGGAGGCATAATAGAAAGGCCACACAGAGAGGCAAACGGAAATCACCCATGTGGATAATTCCTTCTGACTTCTGAAATCAAGACCTTGTTGACAAAGGAGTTTATGGGTTAGAATTTGTTGCCACATTAGGAAATCAGCACCCTCATATTCTTGCACTGTTTATTTCTTTTCTGTTGCTTTTACTGACTGCTGGTTAAGCAAAGTCTCTCTAGACCTTAATTCAAGACGTGGGGTAGATATGGGCCAGTGCTGTAGTTTAGAGATGCTAAGTGACTTCAGAAATCTGGTGTAAAAATCCAGGTGTTCACATTCTACTTCCATCTGTTAACTTTTTTTCTTTCTGGTTCCAGATTTTAGTAAACAAGTGAAACTTAGCATATGTGTCTAAGGGGGAGATTTCATCAAGGCTAATGGTATATTTCTGTATGCCACAGAAACACATGTAGCTAAAAAACCCATAGGAGGTGTAGGTAGACTAGGAAGCCTTGCAATGAGTAACAGGAGTAACAGAGGTCCTTGCTATGGATATACCAAGGGAAAGATACTTCAGGAAGAAGCCTTTCTAATACTTGAAATTTAAATGCCTTTGAGTGAGTTTTTCAATCAGATGTCTTCCTTCAAATGTATTTCACTTTGTAATAAATAGTTTCATAAAGAGGATTCAGTGATTAATAAAAGAACTAAAATACCTTGTTAAATGAGAGCTGTAAACACTCACTAAAGCTGCTCTTGTCTATGTTATTTATTCAAAATTTGTAAAGAAAGGAAATACTATTGACTCTATTTGGGGTTCTAAAAATAGTTTTCAAGGATTTTAATTTAAAGAGGCATTTGATAGTATGAGGAAAGGGACATACGGTACTTGCATACTGTTGGTGAAGGTGTAAGCACAAAATTTCTGGAGGGAAATCTGGCAACATGTATAAAAAATTTTAAATGGGCATTTCTTGATCCAGAAATTCCACTTGCAGACATTTGTTTTAAGGAAAGATTCGGACAACTGCAAGAAGACAGACATATGTCCAAAGTTGTTCACTGAAGGAGTCTTTATGAGATATAAAAGTGGAAACAGCCAAAAGGTTTGTTGGCAGAAGATTAGTTTAATAAAATATGATGGAGCTTTCCAAAGGAATATTATTCTGAGTCAGAGAAATTTATGTTTTTCGCATAGGAAAATATCCACAATAATTTGAGCATTGATAAAAGCTAGTTAGAGAGTGTTTTGCTATATGTTGTATATTTTGAATGATTTGCATATTCTAACTCGAACTTGACTCATGACAGAGGTTTAATAATAATTAGTAAAATAATTTATGTAAATATATTTCTATGTATTTACATATGCATTATACAATCTGGAACGATATATACCTACCTGTTAACAGTAGTTATTTTCATCATCATTGGGTGGGGGTGAAGCCTGAGTGCATACTGAAGATTATTAAAGGCAGGTTTTACTTTATAGTCTTTCTCTTCTTCATTATTTAAATTTTAAAATAAACGTTATTTTATAACTTTTAAATTGTATTTCTATTTTGAAACAATACAGAGTTTCCAAATTTTGTAACAGACAAAGCACCTAGAACACACTAGAAGTCCTACAAATCAAATGGTAAAAGGAAGACAACACAATGGAAGAATGGGCAAATGGTATGAATAGGCAAGCCACAGAATACAAAAACTGAAAGGGCAAAAAATATATGCTAAGATGACAAAGTAAAATAATGGGGTACCACTTCTTAGCTATCAGATTGACAATATCACAGGCTTTCAATAATGTAGGGAAACAGAGATTTCCAGTCACAGCTGGTAGAACCATGAATTAGTGAAAGCACTTTGGGGAACACCTGGTAAAATGGAAACTGCATGCTCCATGACCCAACAATTGTTCTAAGTTTATACCTTAGAGACAATATCATTTTTCTTCAGAAATACATACACATGTGTGAAATGAGGCTATTTTAATATGCTGTGCTCTAAGAATGTTGCAGTGTTTATGAAAAAAGTGGTCTCCCTGGAAGCCAGTGAGGGAGCAGGGAATCAGGATAGACAAAGGATTAAGAAGCCAAGCAAGGGTTGATTTCAGGCAACGTCCTCACAGTCCCAGCTGATCCAGAAGTGGAGCTTTAGGTTTTTCTTCTTTTGTATCAGTTAGTCATTGATAAGGGCCCCCTTGGAAGGTATAATTTCCCAGGCACTTCTGACTCCCTGTGACAGCAAACAAAGAATCTCCAGGAACACCTGGGCAATATCTTCAGAGTCTTTATTGTGGGTCATAAGAAGCAAGAGCCCACACAAGCCAGGAAGGGGATAGTAAAAAAGATCCTAGGTCTAGAGGGAGTACTGACAGCACACACAATGCGTGCAAAAAATACACTGGAATGATATTTAACAAATTCATGATTTTCATTGACAGGTAGGAGAGAAAACAGGATTTTATCTTTCTGTACTGTTTTATTTATTTAATATTTTTGAAAAGATGATGCCAAAATCATAAATACAAATAATAGCCAATTCTGAGTGGTAAAAACATGAATGAAACCAGGATCCTTGTGTGCACCTCACTGGATATCAGACAAACCCAAGCATAGCTGGTGACAAAGTGAGGAGGAATTCCAAAACTTGGTTTGCAATAGAAACCAGGGAACTTTCCTGTGCATTGATTCCACTTGGGCTTTGAGTCTCCAGTACTAGCACAGAATCTGGCACATAGTAGGTATTCAATAAAGAGCTAATGAAAAATGCAGCTTTAGGATCCCTTCAAAGATAACTAAACAAAAACTATAAAGAGGCCTCCTTCTGCCCATGCAGGCTTTGCTACAGACCCTATCTTAGCTTTAGCACTTTGAGGATAGTACGTATTGGTGTCAACACCTGGCAAAAATTTCACAGTTTGAGGGGAGCAGACATGTTCACACACACCTGGGAACACTCTGTGCACTCCCAGAAATACCTGGAGGAAGGGGACAGGTTAAGATGGTACTTTGTTAGTGGCTGAGATACCTCACAAGCAGGAGTACATTAAAAATGAGTTATTTGGGGAATGACGGAAAATGCTGTAAAATTAGATTGTGGTGATGGTTGCACAACTCTGTAAATATGCTAAAATTAATAGAATTGCTCACTTTAAATGGGTGAATTTTATTCTATTTAAAGTAGAAATCAGTACATCTAGGAAATATCTGCATGTCTTGTTTATTGCAACACTATTCACAATAGCCAAGATATGGAAGCAACCTCGGTATGTAGCAGCAGATGAATGGATAAAGAATATGTGGTACATATACATAATGGAATACTATTCAGCAATAAAAATGAATAAAATCCTGTCATTCACAGCAACATGGATGAGCTTGTAGGATGTTATATTAAGTGAAATAAGTCAGACACAGATAGACAACTACATTTGTGGGAGCTAAAGTTGATCTCATAGAAGTAGACAGTAGAATAATGATTACCAGAGGTGGGGAAGAGGAGAGAGGGAGGAATAGAAAGAGGTTGGTTCAAGAATATAAACTTACAGATAGATAGGAGGAATAAGTTCTAGTGTTTTATAGCACTGTAGGATGACTATAGTTAACAATAATTTATTGCACATTTTTAGATCAAGAGAGGATATTGAATGCTCCCAACAGAAAAAATGACAAATGTTTGTGGTGATGGAAATGCTAATTACCCTGAATTAATCATTGCACACTGCATGTATTGAAACATCACACTATACCCCCATAAATATATATAATTATGTGTCAATTTAAAGATAAGCAATTTTTAAAAATAAAATTTAAAATTGAATTATTATTCTTAAGAAGATTTTAGTAAGTTTCAGAACTAGGACCCAGGGGGAGCCTGTGGCTTCTGAGAAGAAGCACCTGTGCTTTTGTCCTGCAATGTGTTGTGACTTTCTATGGAATAAATTCAAAATAGTTGTTAATACAATTAATACAACTGGCATGCCACATAGGTTACAGATTTGCTGGGGCAGTACTGATCTTTACAGCCCTTGGAGCCACTGCCTGGAACTTGGAGGGCAGAAAATCCTCTTTCAATTGTTTCTGGCCAAGAGCATCTTTTTTCATTTGCCCCAGTGCGTCAAAGAAATATTATACATTTTCTTGGGTCCCATAATATGAAAAGGGCTAGAAAGCACTGCCTTAGGGAAATGCCATATCTATTGACCTTTTCTACATTGCTTAATGAGAAACTGAGCCTTGCAGGTGTGAGAATGGCTATTGGCAGATTTGGGGCTGTATTAAATCAAAGGAAGTGGGGTTGGGTAGCTAGGAGAGGGTGCCCTGGGTAAATGTGAGGGCAGCCAGAACCAACTGTGGGAATCAACTTGGATGCTTCTTTTACTCCCACAGAGAAATATGTTTACTCACCTGGAAAGCATAAACTGTTGCTAACTGGAACAGAAATATAATTTCCATTTAAATATGACAGAAGAAGACCAGAACAACAAGAAGAGGAATCTTCATATTAAAGAAACAGGGTCACCTGTGTCTCCATTTTCAAAGATAGAAACCATAGTTTAGGTGTAACAGCTCCAGCTATAGAGACTGGGATCTCAGCATTGACTTCCCTGCAGCTAGGATCCTGACTGTATGTGGGCCATAATCCCAAGTGTGACTCCCCCAGCCTCAATCCCACATCCCCTAATTCTCATGCCTATGCTTCTCTTGTGGTCCCTGTTCCCTTTCCTTTGTTCATTCAGCAGAATGTGTGGCTCCAGGTAGGTGCTTGGACAGGGCAAGTTGCATGCAGTAGTCTGCCTAGTTAGTAAGTATAAGAATCAATACCATTACTCCTACCAGGAACTAAAGTCCTGCCAGGGTCAGGGGGGCTGATCTCATATCCTGGCACAATATCCTGTTTGCATGGAATTCCATGCCTAATTTGCCATGAGCTTCTGGGCTCCATGCTCAATCTCTACCTTCTCATGCCAATTTTTGGACCTGGATGAAGACCAGAAGTGACTGTAATTTCTGATGCCAGATTCTACTTCCAGGAGAAATCTCAGCACCTACAGCTGAACCAACACCCCCAGAATTTATCCTAGTCCAATGAGTGGGTACATAGCCTGCTTCTACCCTCTCCTTATCTCTCCGTTCTGTTAGGTGATGGGACTACTTATTCAGGAAGTGCCCCTGGCCACACTGGCTACACCATACTCCTTTATTCTCCACCTATGATAAACAAATGCCTCTGACTTTGGAGCCCAAACCCAGATCCAGAAATTCTATTTCCATCCAATCAGACACTGGCTGATTCTGAAACCACTCAATTTGCAGATTAAGTTCAAACTAAAGTAATACATGAAGTCTTGTAAAAATGCTTGCTTCAACTCACCATTAATTTTTTCATCACCAATTCTAGGTGTCCAAGGAACAAAAACTAACAAGTCACATCAGTTATCTCCTGATAAGGAAGGCAGATGTGTAAGCAAATAACTAATACATGAGGTTATAAAAGCTAAAATAAAAGTATTATTAAAATGCTATAGAAATTAAATGAAGGAGGAATTAATCCTATGGGGAAAAATCAAATAAATCTTCAAAACAGAAATGATGTCTGACCTAAGTTTGAAGAATAAATGGAACATGTCAGGTGGTAAAAGGGGAAAGGAGATTTTATTTTAATTTTCCCTCCTTTTTAACCTAGGTTAAGAGAGCTCTTTCAGCCATGTCTGTTAGTTTGCAAGCACTATCTGCATTGGCCCATCAAAGTTCCCCATTTTCCTTTTTTTCTCTTTCCCTTTAAATCTTCAATTTTCCAGGTCTATTTCCTTTCCCCATGGGTACCCTCTTAAAGGTACATAAGTGATATCTTTAAATATTCTTTTGTATTTGTGTAATACATATTGTTTTATGCATATGTGTTTTTCATTTACATAAGTGGTATTATGCTGTAAATACCATTCTCTTTCTTATATTGTTCACTCAATACTCTTTTCAAAGATCTACACATGTTGGTGTACATACATTTAGTTTTTTTCTTCTAACTGCAGCATAGTGTTCTAGGGTATGCATGAACCTCAGTTTGTTCATTGGTTCCCCTAATCATGGACATCTAGGTTGCTTCTAACGCTCTTGCCTCACAAGAACATCCACATCCCTTTACATACCTGTGCATGAACTTTTCTTGGCCATAATCCCAGGGATGGAGCTGCTGGGTCTCAGGGCATCTGCATACTAATTCTTTGAGATATTGTCAAATTGCCCTCAAAATGCATGCCTTTAGCAAAGATTCATTGAACAACAACCGCATACATACCAGGCACTATTCTAGCCACAGGAGATTTAGCCGTGAACAAAGTTCCTGCTCTCGATGAGCTCAGAGTCAAGTGTAAGAGACACCAATGAACTTATAAGTGTGTAATGAAATAACATACCATGAAAGGTACCATGAAGAAAATAGAGCAGGATAGGGAACAAAGAATAATAAAGAGTGTTATTTTAGGAAAGAAAGTTAGGGAAGACCTCTCTGAGAGAGGGCCCAATGAAGTGAGAGAGTGAGCCATGTATTGGATCTGGGGGAGAACATTCCAGGCAAAGGAAACAGCAAGGCTTAGATGTGGGAGCAGATTGGTCGTGTGTGAGCCACAGCAAGAGGGCAGCGTTTGGGATGTTTAACCAATGGATTTATTGTCTAGTTGACAGTAATGCTAGTAAAATGCTTAGTGCAGTGCCAGGCAACACTTAAGTGCTTGATTGTGACAAACTATCACAATCTTTTTCATTGTAGAAGAAAGAAGGATGGGGAATTAGAGAGGCCAATGAGAGGGGCTAGGGCCTGAATTGGGGAAGTGGAGTTTCAGCTTCGCGTTGTTTAGACAGCCCTAGAAATACTGTTTAGTTTGTTTTTCCACAAGTGTTCTTCTTAGCAATGCTTGAGAACTGGTTTTGGAGCCAGAAATTGAGCGGATAGTCCTCATTCATCTTCACTGTCTTAGTGAACCCAGAGTATGGTCCTTATAGAAGAGGGAGTTCCTTCAAGGAGTGAGGAGATACTCAGAAGAGAAGCTGGACCAAAGTGTATCCTTTGCTCATTGGGAGTTTAGAGTGAACAGCATCTTAGCAGAATGTTGCAGCTAAATGCCCAAATGATCAGCTAATTACTTGGGTCTGAACACAGCTGAACAAATCCACCTTCCCAAGACACTGCCAGAGGTTTGAGCAACTTCATTCTGGCTGGATTTCAGTACCACACACGAAGAACCAGATGACTGGGCCAGGAGGGACATTTTTCATTTTCCCACTTCCTTCTGTTAAAAAAAATTGTACAGTACAATCGACTTTCCTACTGACAGATTTGATGGCAGTTATAGAAAATATAAAGAGATATTCAGCCTCATTAGAAATCAGTACTATGCAATTATAAACAGAAATGAGAGGCCACTTTTCATCTACAAGGTTGGCAAACATTAAAGGGATTGATAATATCCAGTGTTGGGGAGAGTGGGAGGGAAATGGGCACTGTCGTATACCTTGGTGGGAGTTTTAATTGCAAAAGACATTTTAGAGGGCAATTTGGCAGCTTCTAACAACATTTTAAATGATCAAAGCCTTGATTTTGCAAGCCCCCTTCCAAGCCAGCCTCTAGAAGCTCTATCCTGTTGCATGTGTACCTAAAGATAGATACAGAGCCGTCCTTGAGCACCACAGGTTTGAACTGTGCAGGTCCACTTATGTGTGGATTTTCTTCTACCTCTCACCTTTGAGACAGCAAGACTGTTTCCTCCTCTTCTGCCTCCTCCTTAGCCTGCTCAATGTGAAGACGATGAGGATGAATCCCTTTATGATGACCCACTTCCACTTGATTAATAGTAAATATATTTTTGCTTCCTTAAGATTTTCTTAATATTTTTTCTCTAGCTTACTTTATTGTAAGAATACAGTATATAGAACATATAACACACAAAATATGTTTTAAACGACTGCTATCAGTAAGGGTTTTGGTCAGCAGTAGGCTATCAGTAAAGTTTTTGAAGAGTCAAAAGTTATACATTTTTTTTTTTACTATGTGGGGGGTCGGTGCCTCTAACCCCCATGTTGTTCAAGGGTCAACTGTATATATACCTATATAGTGAAAAGTGCAATTGATCTAAATGCTCTTCTAAAGGGGAGAGGTTAAGTAGATTGTTGCATGTCTGAATAGCAGAGTCCTTGATATGTACTGACAGGGAAATATATAATAATACAGATATAATATAGATATAATAATTTGTATAAAACATACAATAGAATACCATTTATATATAAAAATGAAACCTATCTATGTCCATGTATGTGTGCAAAGCCCTTTCTAGAAGATCTGAAAGAATACACTTCAACTGTTAACTTCAACTACTCTTTGGGGAGGGGAGTAGGAAAGGGTGGAAAGGGTTTGAAAAGTTTTTCTCTCTTAGCAGCCTTGCATTATATGTGCATTTAATGGCAATTTTATAAGACAAACAGAAACTAAAGGACTATGGCATTTGTAATATGTTTCATGTGCTTCCTATGCTTCATCTTCCTCCTCCTTACCGCCATTGTCATCCTGATCATCTGTTCAACGCCTTTTCTCTTTCTTGGCACATGACAATCTCTGAATCCTAAGCAAGCTCTTACTGTGGCTGATAGCTCTGTCAGCTGTTAATTATTCATGCTAATGGAAGGGGCTGGAGGCACAGATAATGCAAAATCAAGAAGAGTAAATCTTTCAGTCTGGTCTACTCCCCTCTTGAGTCCTCTGGGAATACCTTGCATACTGTAGGTATTTACTCAGCAATAAATATTGATTGATATGGATTGATATTTGTCTCTGTAATTTCAAGCCACCCACATTCTCAGACTTGCAGATTCATACCCCCTGGTCAGTGCCTTCCTAAGATCTTTACTGGCCTGGCCCTGCAGGTAAGGGCCTGACCACTGCAGGGGTTCCCATGAGGACTGTCAAGCCTCAGGAATTATTCACCAATGGGATACTCTTTTCATGGATAACACAGAGTTTAGGGGAATCCTTGTTGCTATTTGTTTGTTTTTACATAAACTGACTCGCGAACTTGTCTCTCTAGTGGATTTTCAGTCAGCTTATGTTCAGAAATTACAAACAAATCTAAACAAGAATTTCACGTCCATTGGAATGGCCAGAATAAGAAAGGACTGACAACTGTGAATACTGATGAGGCTGTAGACCAGTCAGAACTCATGCACTGCTAGTAGGAGTTTAAAATGGTACAACCACTTAGGAAAACTGGCAATTTCTTAAAATCATACATCTAATCCTATGACCTAGCAATTCCATTTCCAAATATTTACCTAGGAGAAATGAAAATACAGGTTCACAATAAGACTTGTACATGAATGTTCATAGCAGCCTTATTTGTGATACCCACAAACAAGAAACAACCTAAATGTCCAACAATGGGGCAATGGATTAACAAATTATGGTATCTTTGTACAATGAAATGTATTCAACAATAAAAAAGAATAAACTAATGATACATGCAATAACATGGATGAATCTCAAAAATATTTGTTGAGCAATAGAAGACACACAAATGTATGTACTGTATAATGTACTGTATAATTCCATTTTTATGAAGTTCTAGAACCAGCAAAACTACACTATGGTGATTGAAGGTAGAAGGTGGTTGCTTATAGGGCTGTGGGGCATTGATTTAAAAGGTACATGTAACACCTTTCTAGTGTTATGGAAATGTTCTAGATCTCCATAAAATTCATCAAACTGAACATGTAATAACTGTATTAGCTTGCTAGGGCTGCCATAAAAAAATATCACAGACTGGGAGGTTTAAACAACAGAGATTTATTTTCTTTCGGTTCTGGAGGCAAGTCCGAGATCAAGGTGTTGACAGGGTTGGTTTCTCCTGAGGCTTCTCCCCTTGGCTTGCAGACATCTGTCTTCTTGCTGTGTCCTCACATGGTCTTCTCTCTATGTATTGTCTGTGTTCAAATATCGTGTTCTTATAAGGACACTGGCAATATTGAATTAGGGTCCACCCTAACAATCTCATTTTAACTTCATGACCTCTGTGAACACCTTATCTCCAAATACAGTCACATTCTAAGGTGCTGGGTGATAAGATTTCAACATATGAATTTTTGGGGGGATACACTTTAACACATAACAATACCTGTGCGTTTTACTACGTGTAAATTGTTTCTCAGTAAAAAAACAGACAGAAAAGTAAAAGCCCTCATATTTCTGGAAGTAGAGGGAGACTGGACATTGGTGAACAGTGATGATGTCTGTCATCTAGTGCTAAAGGCACTGTGACAGAGTTACAATGCCATGACAGCCAACATTTATTGAATGGAGTTCTTTACATATATTAACTTGGCAATCATCCTATGAGGTACCATTATTATACCTATTTTTAGATGAGGAAATCAAGTCACAGAGAGGTTAAGTAGTTTACTTAAGGTAACACAGCTAGAAAGTGGCAAAGCCAGGATGCGACTCCAAGCAGGCTGTGCCCAGATCCTGCACAACTACCACCTAACTCTGCCCCACTGGTTTGAGAAGAAATTGTTGATAGATGGATGTCTGGAAAGGCAGATGTGTCCAAAAATCATGAGACCCTCCTAAAGGGGAATAGAGGAACTCCAGGTCACACACTACATGGGGGTTCTGGGAAGAAATTAGCTAATCATTCTGTTACCTAGCATAGTGCTGGGCACATAATGGATTTTGAATATTAATTTTGAGTATACTTCACAGATTTCTCTGCATGGTGCATGTGGGTCCCCTTCTCAGGGAATCTGGCCTCCCCACCTAAAACCCAGAAGTCCCTAAATGTGTGTGTGTTTGTGCTTGTGTGTTTTAACTTTTAATCAAACTACAACACACGTAGAGAAAAGTACATAGATTCCCACCTCATTCCCCTTTCCAGACATCCCTGCCACCAAGGGTAACTCTCTCCTAACTTTTAACAGCACAGATTGGTTTTATCATCTCTATGAGTTTCCCAGAGTTACTGTAACAAGGTACCACAAACTGAGTGATATAAAACAATAGAAATTTATTGTCTTACAGTTCTGGAGGCTAGGATTACAAAATCAAAGTATCAGCAGAGCCGTGCTCCTCTGAAACCTGTGGGGGACAATTCTTCCTTATCTCTGCCTAACTTCTGGTAGTTACCAGCAATTCTTGGTGTTCCTAGGCTTCCAGCTGCAGCACTTTGACCTCTGCCTTTGTCGTCACATGGCCTTATTCCCTGTATGTCCGTATCTCTGTGTCTCTACTCATTAGAACAACAGTCATATTAGATTAAGGGCCCATCCTACTCCTGTACAATCTCATTGTAGCTTGTTACTACGCTATTTCCAAATAAGTTTCCATTCTAAAGTTCTGGAGGTTAGGACTTTAACATGTTTTTTTTCGGGGGGACACAATTCAACCCATAACACCATCCAAATGAAACAAATGAAATCATACAATATGAACTCTTGTGGCTGGCTTCTTTCACTTAATGCAATGCTTGTGAGATTCCTTCCTATTATAATATGTAGTTGTACCTTGTTCAATTTAATCTCTCATCATTTAATTTTCCATTATATTGTTGATGGCATTTGAATAGTACTTTGATAGATATTCAAGTATATGTATTTTAGTGAACTTAGAACTTATGAGTGTATTCCTGTTGGTATATATGTTGGAATAGAATTGCTGAATCACAAGTTAGGCATATGTCAGTTCTAGTAGATACAGGTGAATAGTATTTGAGAGGGACTCTACTAGTTTACCCTTCTATCAGCAATGCATGACAGTTCTGGTTTCTTCCCCTCCAATAGTTGATGTTGTCTTGTACATTTTAGCTGTTCTGGTGGGTGGGTGTTGCCATCGTATAGTGTTGTGTTTTTCATTCACATCCTTTTGGTTTTCATTCCAGCTTTCCATTTCTGTTTGCTCATCTTATACACTTAGTGGTCTCTTCACTACCCATGACCACAATTAGCATTTCCAAATTTCTTCTTTATAGTTGGATGCCTTGATTTATAGGAAAACCAATGTCTTTCCCCATTTATCGTCCTCTTACAGAAGAATTTCACATGCAGCAACGTTGAACTTCCTCTGAACTCACTCATGCTGCAGAAGGATCCATGCCTGTTTGTTGATATTTTGTTTTTCATGCTTGAAGAGCACAACTGGAACAAACAAGAAGTTGGAGAGTAGAGTAAGATGCTTGCCATAACAAATCTGTGTGGCCTATAGTGCATGCAATTACACTTGTAAGAAAATTACCACCCCCAACTTTGCTCAATGGGTGTCTTTCTTATTGTGTGATTGTTAAATGCATTTCACAGTGAAGTTATGTTAGACTGTCAGGCCTCAAATGGAGATAAAGCAATTCCTAAACATAGTAGGCGGGTGTGAGGAGACAGTTATTTTTTGTTCAAATCACTACCACCAGCATTATCACTTAGAAGAAGAAGCAGCAGGTATCTCAAAGTGGAAACTGGGAACAGCCACTCTCCTTCCTCCTGTCTGCACTCTCTGTCCAGGAGGTAGCAAGTTTGAATCTATTCTGAGGTATCCTGGAAATGATATAAACTTGTTTAGGTGAGCAAGGTCAGTCACCAGAGCTCCAACCCCTGTCCTGTCACTTGTTGGCTATGTGAAAATGGGACAGGGAGCTGAGCAGATGGGCACCCTTGAGGAAGTAGGTGGCTCAGCAAGAGTGGTATGGGTGAGGGCCTGAGTCCAGAACCCCATTCTGCATAAGACATAATGGGCTGTGTTTTTGATGTCTTCTGAGCTTGGTCCCTTTTTTCCCCTGAAGTGTTCTGCAAAGTCTCTTTGAAGAGGCCAGTCTGCTTGGGGTACCGTTTAGACTTGGGTTAGACATTTAAACATGCACCACCCCTCTGCAGCCATCAGTGCATTACAAGGCTAAAAAGCACTGGTCTTTCAGCCTATCTCTTCCTCCATCTTCAAGTGTCTCCTCTCAGAACTGATAGTGAAGGAAGAGCAATCACCTACAAGCCCTCAGTTTCCAATTTGTGTTGCTTCCAAAGTTGGCCTTGAGCAAGTCCAACTCTTGGTATTTGACATTTATCAAATGTCTCAGTGCATTTGGTATGATACAGATTATAAATGTATCATCAGCTGGCTCTATAAGGACATTTTATTGAACATTTATCAAGAATCTTACATCTGTAAAGGGAATCCAAAAACCATCCACACTCATCATCACCACAGGGCTGACAAATGAGGTCTGCCAAGCTCTAAGGTAAGTGGAATAAAGGCTTTTCTCAACAGGCCCAACAAACCAGTGCCAGACCATGACTGTAACATAGAGTTATACTATTTCTGTCATTTACCTTAGCTTTAACTTTCCTGTCTGCAAACAGCTGAACTCCGTGACTTATTTAGGTGGAATTTCCCCTAAGCATTGTGTTTTTATATTTATCTTTTAAAGGGGAAAATCATTTCCTCCCGTGGAGGAATTTGATGTGAAGCCAGGTAGTAGTGGCCCCTTCAGGGAGGAAAACATTAAAAGAACAGTTTGTGAGCTTTGCTTGAGGTGGGGGCCAGGAAGGGATTGTGGAGGGGGTAGACTGAGGAAGGGAGGAAACCCTAGAACAAATCTCACTGGCCTTAGAGAACACTTAGGCTTATATGTGGCTTGTCCCAAATCTATGCAAATTTGACGGCTACCCAGGGGACTTCCTTGTGGGTAGAGAATGACTGAGGACTGTTGTCATATTATGGCCAATATGATAAGGCGGAGAACTAATAAATGAATTAACTTTCAACCTACAGACTAAGTACTGCCCACCTAAGCTTCAAGACAGGCCCACCACTTAATATCAGGAAGAAAGGATAGCTCCTTCACAGTTGATTCTTCTCAAATTGTCAAGATATCAATGTTAAAGTTGCCAGAAATAAGTACCAATTTTCTCACTGACATGATTCTATAATTTACTCAATGATTAGTAGGTAAAATAAGTTGTAAGAATATACATCTTCCAAGACATAAATAAATGGAGCTACATTTAAATAAATACTATGAGAAGCATTTCTTCTTTTTTAAAACCTGAATTGGCAAGGGTTTGTTCATCATTGCTCTACACATCCACCATGGAAGATACAAACACCTCTGGGCCTCCAATATGATTCCACAGCAATCCAGAACAATCACTTCCATTTTCTGAGTTTGTCACGGTTCTAAGAGCTTGTTGCTGATGGCATTGTTGATCTCAATTCTTCTACCCTTTCTATTGCCATGCCTTTTGCCATATGACTTTGTAATGAAACGGGAGAGTTCCCTGATTTCCCCTTGCAGGCCATGCGACAGAGGTGTGGCTCACCTGTTAAGTCTTCCTGCAGCTCAAACCCCTAGGGGGATCACGCGCACAGGCAGGTGCAGAGGCCAGAGGAGTGCTTTGGGCTTTCAGCCTCATGGTGGTGTCTAGGGGTGAGTACCTGCAACCCCGTGTTACAAAGCTCTTTCAGCTTTGCCATCTGCAGATGGCTTGAGTCTCAATCAGCTCAATAGACCCTCTGCCTTATCTCAAGGACAGAGGGCCAGTGTGACAGTCTTCTGTATCCCAAGCTCTTGCACACTGTCTCAGAAGAATCAGATCACATACAGGCTCGAAGGATGAGTGCAAGGTTTTATTGAGTGACAGAGGTGGCTCTCAGTGATGGGGAGAGCTGCCAGCGGGGATGGAATGGGAAGGTGATCTTCCACTGGAGTCAGGCTGCCCAGCTGCTGGACTCTTCTCTGATTATTCCCAGCCAAACTCCTCTTGGTATCTAGACTTCTTTCCTCCTCTCTTTCTCTACTTATTGCTGGTCTGCTCTGGAGTTTGGGGCTCGGGGTCTATATGGGGGCAGGATAAGGGGCGTGGTACACCAAAAGGCAACTTTTTGGGTGCAAAAACAGAAATACCTGTTCTCATTTAGGACTGCAGTTATCCAGGCTTTGAGAGTGGGGCCTTTGCCAGGGAATTGCCGTCTTTTACTCAATATTTCCCTGTCTTCTGTCTGTATCAGTAATGTCTCCTTCTCCATTGATATTGAAATTGGCCAAAGACAAAGCCTTGCCCTCTTTTGCTCTTGCCATTGCCAGGAAAAAACTTCCCCCAACACACACCTGATAACCGCTGCCCCTTTATCCTGGCCCCAGAATAAAAACACATGGAGCGAACCTGAGTGGTTCTCTGTAGCTTGGAGCTAAGTGCAGCTGGACATGCAGCTTAAAGGTGAGCCACCCAGGAAAGCTGTACTGAGGTCAACTGATCCACAGACACCTGCAAACCAAGAAATGTGAGTTTCGATAGTTATTTTGTTTGCACTGAGTATGAGAACATGTCATAATAGCTGACTGCTTTATAACCCTAATCTTGTAGGTCCTACTATATTATTCCCATTATAAAGATATGGAAACTGATTCATAGAGAGGTTAATTACTTTGACCAGATTCATAGAGCTAGGAAATGTCAGAGTGGTAATGTAAACACAGGTGCATGAGATTTTAAGGCTTGCACTATAAGCAACTATGTTTTCTTCTGTTGAGTGCAAACCTATAAGATAGAGGACAAGGAGAAACGACCTACCTTCTTCATTTCCTTTTCAACTTAAATGTCAGCCATCTGACTTCTTGTTTTTGAATCACTGGTCAATTTGAGATTTTGAACTTCCCATCCCTATCTTCCCCAGCAGATGCATCCTGTTCTTAAGAAAACTACATTTTAACATGCTGTTGACTTTTTGAAGTTTGGGAACATTCTCTGGTGATATATTTGCTTACAGAGTATTAGCCATTTACTTACCAGGAGATGCAGGATCTGAGAAGTTTATACCCCCTGGCAATTGAAGGTCAGTCAGTGAAGACAAAGAACCACTGAAGTTTTAATACAAATCAGTGGAAAGCTAGAATTTGATTTATAATATTTCCATTTCTCTCTAATTTTCCAGGAATGTTGGTAAATGCAAAGCCACTTGGCTCTAGTTTTACTGGTTAAAATATAGGATCTGGAGCTAAATGACTGGGTTCAGGAACTAAGTGACCTTGGGCAAGTAACTTAATCTTTCTGTGCCTCAGTTTTTTACCTCTAAAATAAAGATAACAATATTATCTCCTCTAGGGTCATATGGATATAAAAAGTATATAAAGTATTTAGTAGGTTCATTTTGGCTACAAGTGGCAGAGATCCTGAGTCAAAATGGCTTGAACAATTAGTAAATATGTTATCTAGCATAGTCCAGTGATGAAAGAGAGCTCTAGATGTGACCCATTTAGGGCTCCAGCCCGTATCTGTCAGGCATTCTCTTGGCTTAGCCTTCTTCAGGCTGGACCCCATGGAAACAAGATGGATGCTGGCAGCAACAGGAGCAGTGGGATGCTTATTCATAGCCAGTGGAAGAGAGAGAGAAGTGACTCCCAAATATGAAAACAAATTTTTCCCCTCAGTCTCTTTGGGCCAACTTTGAATCAATTACAATTGCCAGAGGAATACTCTATAGTGACTGGTTTCAGTTTGGGTCTGTGAACCGGTCAGGGGAAAAGAGGACTGGAATGGATTATGGTGCTTGATTCATATGAATCAGGATTCATTGTTCTTGCTGGGGATAGCAGTTGCCTTCCCCTAAGTCACATAATCTAGGTGGGGAAAGTGTAATTACTCAAGCAACATGAAGATCTCATTAGAAAGCAGTAATAGATTTGAGGAAGGCACTCAACATTGGCGACCAGAGCTGGCCGAAAGTAAATGCTCAATAATTGGCAACTTATTTTGGAATTCTATTTTTGCATCCATAGGGATTTTTGTAGCAGCCAGTTGTGGTTTTATGGTAAGACAACTAGTACTTGGCCTTTAGCCATTCCCTAAAAGACAAATTTGGGAACTCGGAAAATGCAAATCATTCGCATTGGAAGTTTCTCTTTCCTCCTCTTCTTCTTTTTTTTTTTTTTTTGGAAATTAATCTACCTGGAAAACAAATGCCAAGGACCTGTGAAGACCTGGAAGGTCTCAGTTCAATTCCTCATGTCATTGTCACCTTGAAAAGAGAAAGTTGATAATGCATAGCAACGTTTCCTCTCCTTGTGCCAAGCAATATTTTCTACTAAGAATATTATACGTCAACAATTTTTGTGCAAAATGCTGGCACTCTGTGGTGGACATCTTTTTGCCTTTTTATTTGCTTTATTTATTATTTCTACCTTTCCTTCTTCTCCACCTAACAGAACCTCTATGTTTTATGGCAAACCTATTCTATATGATTTGGTTGAGGCTGACCTCATCCACACCTGTGCATGCACTTGACCAATCAAAGCACATCATCCCTTCGTTTGAAGACAGTAATTAATTCCAGGATGGGCATGTGACCTAAATCTGGACAATTAATACTCTCTTCCTGAAATTTTGAACTTAGAGCTAAATGAAAAATACACTGTGCATTCCTGTTATTTCTACCCAGAGCTGACATAGTTTCCATTGGTCCCAAGTTTTCATTGTGTTGATTATTCAGTTCGGTGAGCTCCCCAGGATTTCTTTAATACTGTTATGGACTGAATTGTGTCCTCTCCCTACCTGCTCCATAATCTTATATGTTGGTGCCCTAACCCCCAGTGTTACTCTATTTGGAGATAGGGCTTTTAGGAGATAATTAAGGTTAAACGATATCACAAGGTAGGGTTTTAATATGATAGAATTGATGGCCTTATAGGAAGAGGAAGAAAGAAAGAGAGAGAGAAAGAGCAAGAGTCCTCTCTCTTTAAGTACATGAACCAAGGAAAGACCATGTGAAAACTCACAGAGAAGGCAGGGACCTACAGGCCAGAAAGAGATCTCTCACCAGAATCTGACCATGCTGGCTGAGTGTGGCGGTTTCTCAAGGATCTAGAGATAGAAATTCCATTTGACCCAGCAATCCCATTACTGGGTATATACCCAAAGAACTATAAATCATTCTACTATAAAGACACATGCACATGTATGTTCATTGCAGCCCTGTGTACAATAGCAAAAACCTGGAACCAACCCAAATGCCCATCAATGATAGACTGGACAAAGAAAATGTGATACATATACA
>NW_016107681.1:1256033-1288473 GCF_001604975.1 Cebus imitator | reverse complement strand
AAAAAAAAAAAAAGGAAAAAAAAAAGCCATTACCAATGTCTATTGCTTGCCAAACAAGTAAGTCCTCATTTTGAGGTAACAAAGCAGCTAGTTAAATTGTCATCCCCTGCATCTTCAGATACAGGCAATATGCCTACCTACACTGGAATTATTTGGCATAGTAGGAAAATATTAGAAGTATGAAATGTTGGAACTACTTCTTGTAGCTTTTCCTCAAGGTCCTACTAGAAAGCCTGTTCCACCTGAAAGCAAATAGGGAGTAGCATACATCTCTGCTAAGAGAGGCTCTTCCTAATGAGGCTGTAACCACCCAATGGGTTCTCCTTGCCCATTGCCTAGACAGAGCTGATTTATCAAGACAGGGGGATTGCAATAAGGAGTTTCATTTATGCAGAGCTGGCTATACAGAAGACCAGAGTTTTATTATTACTCAAATCAGTTCCCAGACAACTTGGGGATTAGAGCTTTTAAGGGTAATTTGGTGGGTAGTGGGTCAGTGAATTGGGAGTGCTGATTGGTTGGCTCAGGGATGAAATTATAGGGAGTCAAAGCTGTCCTCTCATGCTGAGTCAGTTCCTGGGAGGGGGCCACAGGACTGCTTGGCAGGTCCAGGTGCAGCCATCCGGTTGTCAGAAATGCAGAAACCTGAAAAGACATCTCAAAAGGCAAACCTTAGATTCTACAATATGATGTTATCTTCAAGAGTAATTGGAGAAGTTGCAAATCTTATGACCTCCAGAATAATGGCTGGTAATTATTTATTAATAGAATCCAAGCCCCTTTCATCCTTACTTGGTGGCCTTTCATTAGTTTTACAAGAACAGTTTCCTTTTTGGGAAGGGCTGTGATCTAAACTATAAATTTCTCCTAAAGGTAGCTTGGCCCACACCCAGGAATGAGCAAAGTCAGCCAACCCGTGAGGCAAGAGACAAGATGGAGTCAGCCATGTCAGATTTATCTCACTGTTATAATTTCCTCAGTAATAATTTTTGCAAAGGTGGTTTCATGGCCAGCAACCTCAAATATATGAGAAACATGATCCAGAACCTTGGTGAGACTAAAAAAAGCCCTACTTTTTGCCCCAACCTTAGTTCACTAAGGCAGGGAGGAGGGAAGTATAGTGAGGAGTAAAATCAGTCACAAGAAAGGTCTGTTGAAAATTGGAATTCCTTGGCTGCTCCAGATATCTCCAGATGAGTACTCTTTGCCTGAAAAAGGTAATAATTATCCTCATTGTAGTAAGCCATTCGCTCAAATTGAACAGGAGCTTTGAATTTGGAAGCAAGAGGCAAATTAGCTGGGCTTCACAACTAGACTGTTGTTTTTTATTGCCCAAATTCAGGGGCCAAAATAGAAGCTGTTAAACTAAGAATGAAGGGTTACCTGCTAAGCACTGAGACCAATTATGAAAACAAGAAAGTTACAAGGCCGGGATCTAGGTTCAAGCATTATAACTCAACAAGACCTCCATGTTTGATTAGAGCCACCCCTAGGTTGTGCAAGATCACTGTGCAAATTGTTTTTGAAGGGGCAAGGGCTATCTATATAAACAATTTAATTTTTAAAATGTGCTACAAAACTCGTGCGTTTATGTGAGGTGTAGTGATTTATCGATGAAAATTCAGAATGATGGGCATAGAAGGGGTACTTATGTATTTGTTTACTGTTCAATCAGTGCTTGTGAAGATTCTTCATAGTATTCTGGCACCATCTCTTCCTGTTCAGGTCCAGGAGCCATCTCTTTGTGTTCTTTATTGCCAAATGTGTCATTCCTGGATAATTTATTATCTTTCTCTGCAAGAAAAAGGTAGCAGTGCTGTTATTACTCACAATGCCATGGCTCTTCGGAACCTGCTTATATTGAAATTCCATAGATCTTCTTGACTCTTCAGTTCCCTCATACCACATATTCCATTTATTCAGAGCTGGATACCTTATCCATGTTGCTATGTCATCTGTAGTGCCACCCATAAACACTGGCTTCCAATGACTCTCAAAGGTCATCAACTGTACTTTGTTGATGATGGTCACAAATACAAGTCTTACTGAATATGCCAGAAAATGCAAATAAGTTGCTTTGTGGTCTTGTCAAAATTACTGTTTAGGTTGAGTGCAGCGGCTCATGCCTGTTATCCCAACACTTTGGGAGGCCAAGGTGGGTGGATCACTTGAGGCCAGAAGTTCAAGGCCAGCCTGGCCAACATGGTGAAACCCCATCTCTACTAAAAATGCAAAACATTAGGTGGGCATGCTGGTGTGTGCCTGGGATTCTAGCTACCTGGGAAGTTGATGCATGAGATTTGCTTGAACTTAGGAGGCGGAGGTTGCAGTGAGCCGAGATTGTGCCACTGCATTCCAGCCTAGTTGACTGAGCAAGAGTCTGTCACACACACACACACACACACACACACACACACACACACACAAAAATACTGTTTAGAATGTTATAGTTTATAGAACAACACATATTCCACTCATGTCTCTCCTTGACCTTCTAAGGCTGTCATCATTGTATTTCTAGAATATAATCTCTTTAAGTGATGACCCCCATCCTTGCCTTGCACATATCATCACCAATAGGGAGGCAGATAGGTGAGGAACCCATGGGCAGACAGAGTAGAGCAGTATTATTTGGGTAAGGAATGTCCATCTTTGTCCTGCATGGCTTGAGACCAGTCCAAAAGAGCACGATGTTACATTGATTGGAGGCAAGAAAGAACATCAATTAGGAAGGTCCGTTCACATTGTAGAACAACAGTCTAGGGAGCCCTTGGAGGAGATAGACATGCTCACCCTCGGAGGACCAGTGATGTGAAGCCCAAGGAGGAGGTGGAGTGACCAATCTGGGTGCCAGCTGTGGGAGGCACACAGCACAAAGGTGGCACTGTAGTTCAGGACAAGGATAGATGATAACCGACATGTGGCTGGCACTCATGGCACATTGCTGGTATTCAAGCCCCTTGGCAATGAACTGTTGGTAGCCCAGAGTCCTGAAATCATCCAGTGTCCTATGTAAAGGACAGTTAGCCACAGCACCATTCTGGCAGCCCAGTGTCTATGATCCTGCAAAATAAATACTGTGCTGGCTCACAGAAAGGATCAGCTTACCAGACTGTCCTGGAACCAGGCCCAGGACAATCCAATAGCCAAGAGCCTCGGATTTTCTCAGAGGATCTGATCAGCCCCTCTCAGGGGATTGAGGGAGGATGTTGATCGTTTGAGAGTGATACAACAAGGTAAAATAGGGACGAGGGCTCTTACACGTCCTGGTCTGGACTCAGGAAGCTCTATCTAGGTAGAAAGCACTGCTAGCCCTGGTCCCAAACACTGGAAAGAGACACAGAAAATATTAAAGTAGGTGCATCCAGTAACCAGAACCCATATGGGACCAGGCTAGGGAGAGGGCAGGCCATGCACAGATGGTTCTGTAGGCTAGTTCAGGCACAAAAGGGTTATTTAGAAAAATTTTTAGAAATTCTAAAATATAGAGCCCTTTTGGGCACAAAGATCAGAACAAGGGTCCTGCTTGCCTGGATCTAATGCCCACACTAGATTTGATTACTAATCAGTTCTCTTGTTGAGAAATCTAATGACTAGCCTCTAAGTGAGATTTTTACTACATTGCTAAAGTATCCCTCAAAGTTTGGGAATCAGGTGTCTATGACGGTTCAGTTCCTAGGACATCCACAGGTCCAATGCTGTGCTGGCAGACACTGAGCTGCTAAATGGATGCGCCCTCTAGAACATAATTGTTTCTTGCACCCTCCTTAGTATATGCAAGACGAATGGTCAAAAGAAACTAAGGGTGTATCTCTGATTAAGTTGTGCTCTCACTCCACAGAGCATAGAGTCTTGCTGATTGCCTCTGAAAGTCTATTAGTCTATTACATAGACTATGATCCAAAATTCCTTATATTTTATTTTCCTTTCTTTTCTCCCCCAAAAGAAGGAAGCTTTATATTGTAGTTTCATTGTTTTCCCTCACCACTGTATATGGGGAATATTTTAGGTGGTTAAATGTACCATTTAGATTTGGAGTCTTCTTTATTTTCACTAATATCTAACTAAAATTCAGCATTTCCTTCAGATATCATTGCAGGCAGGAGGCTGTGGTGGTATCAGCAGTACAGATCACCAATGAATTGTAGATATTTTTATATCATATGAGACTTGTGGTAGATATTTCATAATGCCATTCATGGTCATCACTTTCAAAATTATGGTATTACTGGATTTACTACTAGATCTTGCTATTTAATGTATCAATCAATAAGTACATACATCTCTATATCATGAATTTGTTTTATAATGTTTCAGTAAATGTATTTCAAGCATATTTTATTTTCTTCAATTAAATACATGATTCTGAAAAGGGGTCCGTAGGCATCACTAGACTACCAAAGAGTTTATGGCACAAAAAGTTTAAGAAACCCTGATGTAGATGGAGGTAACTGGGTAGATAAAGACCTACATTCAGATCTGCCCCCAGAAACAGAAATCTAAGACTTGGAGTTGAACTTAGTATCTTGAAAAGACTTTGGTTTCTGTCCCTTTGTAAGGGGAGTAAATACACATTTACTGCATGTGGGATTGATGTATTAAATGGGATGGGGACATTTTTAAAGTAATGTATATGGATTCTGGGTAGCCAAAGGATAGAATGTGGTGGGTAACTCTGTTAGTCCTACTTTCCAAGACTCTTTTCCTCTTTTCTCTGGAAAAGTAATCCTTTTTTCCTTTGGGGAATTAAGGTTTAACAGGGTCTAATATATTCCATCTCTTCCCCTCTGACACCTGTGTAAAAGGTGAACAAATGAGCTAGGCTTGCCAAGTCAGATTAGTTCATTCCCATGGCCAGAATCATTAGTTCAGAGCAAGGCACATGTCCCCAAACAGGCCTCTCAGAACATATCTTACTTGAGATATTCCTGCTGAAACAATCTGAGATTATTCTTGGAGATGATGAGTTATCCAAATAAACTTGAGGTGCTTGAAGTAATTTCCCAGCTCAGGGATGAGGCTGTTTTCAGTAGGAGAGAATGAGGGCAAGGAAAAGAAAGCAAGGACAAGCTAAGAAAAGGGATAAAGAACATAACCCCGTTAAATTCAGTTCCTTGGACAAATAAATCTCTTTAAGTTTGCTTTTTTCCTGGTTTAAAATGAGTGTCTGTCACTTGCAAGCAGAAGATTCCTGACTCATACATTCCAAGGGAAAGAGAGAGAGAGAGTTTGTGTGCATGTGTGTGGGCGCCTTATTCCAGCAGGGATTGAGAATGATTGAGAATTGGATTTCTATATATTTGGTAGTGAAGTGTTTATTGTTTTTATTTTTGTTTTTATTTTTTATAGTTGAAGAAATAAACACACAGCAATCATATAATCCTCCCAATGTTATACAGATAGAAAGTGGCAGACCCAGGATTTGATCTATTTTATTCTCAAGCCCATATTGTGTGTGAACTCAAATGAGATAATGGGACAAGAAAAATAGCCTTGAGCACTTGGGTTCCCTAGACTTATCTGGTGTTGGATCTGCTGGGTTGGAGGGATGGGTGGACACAGTACAGTGAGAAATCCCCTTTCTCAGGGATTCCTCCAGCAACAAAGCTCTCTTCTTCCTTTTGGACTTTCTTCCCATAGCCTAGCACTAGAAAGCCTGATCTTACAGCATCATGCAATCTGATGTCTAAGGGCTTTGGTAGTCTGGGCTCTGTCACCTTTATGGTCATGCTTTCAAAACTTAAAATCCCATTCTCTAGTTATTTGCTCTATCATTTCTGCCTTAAGTCAACAAACGGTGCTGATTGAAATGGGCGATTCCTTCTGAAATCTGGGGATTCCTTTCATTTTTTGTTTCTTCCTTTCTCCCTTTTTTCTCTCTTCTTTCATTCCCCCTTCCTTCCCCCTTTCCCTTACACCTGCCCGCCCTTCCTTCCTTCCTTCCTTCCTTCCTTCCTTCCTTCCTCGTTTTCAAACTGTGTACTTATTTACTTTTTCATTATGTTTTATCAGATATCTCTCTATATTTGCAATGGAAGCGTGGTCCTTCTTAGCTGAGTCCGACAAGTTATTGAAACATCACATATCTCTCCCGCCACAGCTTTCCACCCCCATTCTTGTTGATTCAGTCATACTGCCTTCATCCTCATTTTAAGGAAACCTGAATCATGAGGGTTATAGATGCAATATCAGGGATGAGTTTGGAGAAGAGGGATTCTGTGGCCTGGGACTGTCTGAGGATAGGTTCTGATCCAGAGATGGCAAGTCTGGTACTGCCTCTCTCCGGAGAGGTACAGCACACATCAGCTGAATCCTTTCTGTTATGAGAAGCTCTAATTAATGCATGTGCTGATTTGTTCTTCCCTGCCAAGGACTTCCGATTAATGATTACTGGGTGCCACATATGTTATCTCTTATGTATCTTTAATAAAAATAACAATGGCTACAAGTTACAGTAGCTTTACTGTGTTCAGCAGCCTTGTGCCAAGTCCACTATATTCATTCTTTCATTTACCCCTCCTCCCACACTACAAAGTCACTCTTGAGCATTATTTGCTTCACTGTACAGAGGAAGGAACTGATGCTCAAAGAATTTCAGTAAATTTCTCAAGGTCACACAGCTAGAAAGAGGTAAGGTGGGTTTCACACCAAGGCTTGTTTGATTTCATAGCACTTAGCCACTTGCCATTGTGCTGTTAGGTTTTAATGTTAAGGGGAAGTGAGAAATTTAATAATAGAACTTGGGCAAGGTAGCAATAAAAATGAGGTAGTGCTGTTGCATCACTCTTACAACTACCCTTCTTGCAATCCCCTTGCCTTTACATTTCAGAAGTGCTTGGAATGTTGATGAAATTGAATTAGCAAGGGGGCCTGACTGAGAAGGCAGAGGATTTCTGACTCCACCACAGGTGGTGCTCTCGAGTTGGAGGTGCCCTTCCTGCCTCAACATCCACCAACTAACTACCAGAGAGCTTTAGGGTGTGGTGTAGAGGGGAAGGAGAGAAAAGGTGTGGTGCGGAGAGGGGATGGAATGGGATGGGGTGGGAACCCTGGCTGGTCTAGAGGACTAGACACCAACCAGCTCTGTGACCTTGGGGATGTTCCTAAACCTCTCTGGGCTTACTTCTGCTTTGTACTGCAGCGAGGTTAGGCTATGTTTGCTGCGAGTTCAGGCAGTCTAGGATGACATGATTTTTAGGAGGAGAAAACAGAGACAGATGTGCTGGAAGACACACGCTCAGAAAGTTTCCGAGCTTGCCAGTCCCACGTGAATGCCTACCCCTCCAACGTTGTGTCAGTTCCCCTTTGGCTTTTTGATACTGCCTCGTGTCACCATATGGTTCCTGTTAACTGTTAGTGATCAACTGTCAGCTGCATATAGAGCTTAGCTCCAACATAGTGGGGAGGAGGTTTGGTTCAGGAGTCAGATTTCCTGGGCTCATTTTCTCACTTTGTTGCTTACTCTCTGTGCCTTAGTTTCCTCATCTGTAAAAAAAGGAACAATAGTGGTACTTTTCTTATGGGGTTCTCTGAGGACTGAATAATATATTTATGTAAAATCGTCTACCTGCTTCATTTGGTGCCAGGCACATGGACCTACTCCTTCAATGTTAGCAATTACTACCAGCAATTCAATCAGCAAACACGTGCAAATCGTCTCCTAAAACAAACCTCACATGCAAGTGCTGTAGGGGACATAGAGAGGCATGCCCGTGCCCCTTGACCCAGAGATGCATGTTGTGATCACCAGATACAGATGCTGAGGCAGAGTTCTGGATATGAGATGTCTGTGGGGGATCAACACCTGTGAAAAGAAGGGGGAGAAATGAAAACTCTTTAGAGAAGGACCTGGAGTTGTGTGTGATGCAGACCCAACAAAGCCTCAACCAATCAGGCAGGGAGCTCTGGGACAAGTATTGTCCTCAGAGGATACAACAGCAGACCAAAATGTCCATATAACTCTGACTTGCTCGCTAAAGCAGACATGGGTCGCCCCAGAAAGGACATGACCTAGGGCAAGGCAGCTCTCAGCAGTTTAGGCAGACTCTGAAGAGGCTGACAACTGGAAGCTGTCTGCAGAGCTGGACAGCAAGTTCTTCCTTGAAGGGAGATCTAAGCAACACAACGAATACCCACCACACTCAAAGAGTTTATAAATAATCAAGGGAATGGGTAGAGGACTAAAACAGATGACAGATTGTCCCTGGAGAAGTTTCCAGAGCTTGGCTGAGCTGAGAGGTTATTTGCCCAAGGCTGCCAAAGGCAAACTCATTACAGGGAGTACTCAGGTACTTGTAGAGAATGGGTAGGAAAGCATTAGATCTTGTGCCCCATGCTACACCAGAGGAGGCAGACTGAAGGCCTATCTAGGGAAGTTAAGCTCAAGGTTAGAAACCTGGCAGATGGGGGCCTGGGAGAAGAAAAAGCCAGGACATACATTTTATACCGGATTTTATGAATTTGGGCTAATGGAGTGGCAGGCATGAAACTTCCAAGATATGAGCACATGTCCTGACCAAAGTGAAGGCTGCTGGTGGGTGCCAGCTGCCCAGCACAGTGAAGAACCAGAAGTCCTAAAGGCTAGACAGAAGCCTGATTAAAGACCCAACTAAACAGGTGTTATGGAGGAGGACCCAAAAACACTCTATGGCTTTTGTAAAAATGCATGTAAGTAAAAGTGAATCTAGATTTTCAAACCAGAGGAAAAATAATAAAAATGGCTCCAGACCCTCTCTGATTCCCAGCGTGTCTCATTCAATGTGTCTGTCTAATACACCTCTTCATAGTCTTTGCACCATGGTCTTGACCACTATGATGATCTCAACATATTAAAAAGGCCCGCTTTGAGGGAATGTGCTGAGTGGAGGGGGTGGCTTCCCATCTTGGCCCTCAAAAATATGGAGATGCATCCTGGAGGCATGTTGAGGAGAGCCTGGAATGCCCAGAAAGAAAGGATACACTTACTTCAGCCGGAATTTGGAAGTCACTGAAAACTTTGTAATCTGGGGAGTGATGGAAAAATTCAACCTGGGCAGGATACATTTGCCAGCAGTGTCTGAGGTATTTCAGAACAGTGAAAGGTAGGAGGTGGACACCTAATACTGAGGGATCGCTGTATTAGTGTGGGAGGAGAAGGAAAGGGTCCTAAGCTAGCAGGGTAGCAGTAGGGAAGAACACTTGGGTAGGAGAGACAATGAAAGATACCCATGTTTCTGAATTTGATGTCAAAGAAAATGGTGGCTCCTTCAAAGGGCAACAGAGGGGTCTGGGGGAGGAGTTGGCTTGTGGGGAGGTGGGGGAAGGTAGTGAAAGAGAGAGGGAGAGAGGGTAGAAGCAGAGCATTTATTTTGCTTATGAGATGCTAATGGGAGGAAAACTTAGAATTTTGTACGCAAACTCTAGTTTGGGTTGCTGGAAGCAGACCCTGAGATGAGGATTTGCTTGCAAGTGAATGGTGAAGAAGCCCTCCCAGGGAATATCTGAAAAGAAGGAGGGGAAGTGGGAAAACAGAAAGGAAGAAGCCAGACAAGGGTACATTCAGGCGAGTCTGAGTTGTAGCTTTAGTCCAATCTGCAAGGGACTTCTGGAGGGTAAATTGTGCCTCAGAGTTGCCCCACCATGGGTAAAAGAGCTGGGTTTCATGCATCTGCCTCCAGCAGTCAATGACGGAGAGTCACCCAGGTACTTCCAGTTCCCCGCACATGTGTGCAAAGTGGCTCCCTACTTTTAGTATGGGGGCTATCCTCTCGAAGCAGAGCATAGGTGATAGGTGTTTGAAGTAAGAGCACAGAGAAGTGGGCAGAGTATGCAGTCAGAGAATCAACAGGGATCCAAGGGGGTTTGGGTGGAGCACTAACACTATCTGCTATTACAATGAGTGCTGTCTTGAGAAAGATTAGTGGCTTGCCAGTGAATGTTCCGACCTGGCTGGTCCTTGCTCTCATCCTACCCTCTGCTACTTCAATGAATAGGGTTTGGGAGCCTAGGCCAATGTGTGTTGCAGACTTCACCTTAGATTCATCTTTTGTCATGGAGAAGGGGCAGCCAGAAAGTATTTCTCCATGTGGAGCACCCAGTGGGCTAGATTGTTCCCTGGCAGTTGGCACCTCTCTGAGGCTCTGATTTCGGGGGCGGGGAGCCTGTAGAGGGCTCTGGGTTTCAGCCCATTATTAATATCACTGCTGTGGCTTCTGAGACAGCCATTAATGCATTGGCCGTCTGGCAACCCTCTCTAAGGTGGCCACTTGTCAGCAGTCAGGAGACCAGGCCTTGCCCACTTGCTGATACTGCCAGCCTATTAGATTTGCTGGAAGATGCAGGAAGTGGAGGACACAGGTGCACTGCAGTCACATGTGAATTGCTTTGACTTACAGTACACTGGGCCTGAACTTCAAAGTGGGAAGGGGTGGAGAGGATGCCTCCTCTTTCCTTGTAAACACATCAGTCAATAAACATGAATGAAAGCAATGGGAATGCAAAGAGAGACTAAAGAACCACCTTAGACTTGTGCCTATGCCCTGAGTGTTGGGTAAAGTTCCAGGCCAAGACTTCAGACAAACCAGTGAATGAAAGGTTAACTTCTGCATAAAGAGGATGTTCAGGATCCCACTCCAGCATCTGGCTGGCTTCTGTTCTAATGGGTCAATGCCTATGGCATAGCAGTTGTTAAAAATGCTTTGCATCTCAGCCCTGTGTATACCCACTCCTCGCTGCCATCACCCCTCTTCTATCATCTCAGCTGGTCCCTACACACTTAACTCTCAGGAAGGGAGAGAAGCAGGCCTAACTTTGCCCTCAGCTTTCAATAAGCAGATGAGAAAACAGCAGACATCCAAGAGTTGGCTGTCTTGTCCCCAAAACCTAGATACCATCCCCTTGTTTCTCTTCCTGTCAGAGAGCAGTCAACTATGTGCTTTTGAGCTGCCCATCTAGGAACTACCTTGCTCTCACTGGGGCTAGCCCAGAGCAAGATTGTCAAGGTGGCACCTTCTTCCAGTGTGGACCATGCCAACATCTCTCAGCCAGCCCCCCTATGCATTCCCACTCTCAGATTTTTCTGAGGTTTGGCATCCTTCCAATCCCACAGGAATTCAGCTGATAAATGAATTCATACTCAAAGGTTATTGACTTAATTTGTCACCTCCATCCAGGAGCTATTTGCGCTGAAAAGAGATCCACCAGGGAGAGGGCAATGTTTAACTTCAAAGAATGCCTTCCTAACAGTGGGGTTTCAGGCAGTGTGGCCTTTGGGCAGCCCCTTCAGGTCACCATGGAGGTGACCTTTCTCTCAGCAAATTCATGCTGCAGGAACTTACCATTTTCAGTGTGCACCAAAATGACCTGGGGTGCTTATGAAAGACTACAGATTCCTGGATCCTATAGATTTAAATCCCTGGATAGGAATCTGTACTTTAATCCACTCATCACTTTCTGATGAAAGTGATCCATAGACCATATTTTGAGGAGAAAAAAATACTCGGCTATTGTATTAGTTTGCTTGGGCTAGCATAACAAAATACCACAGACTGGGTGGTTGAAACACAGAAATGCATTTTCCTATAGTTCTGGAAGCTAAAAGTGTAAGATCAAGGTGTCAGCAAGTTTGATTTCACCTGAGACCTCTTTCCTTGGCTTGCAGACGGCCACCTTCTCCGTGTCCCTACAAGGTGTTTCCTCTGTGCATGCACACCCCTGGTGTCCCTCTGTGTGTCCAAATCTTCTCCTCTTATAAGGATACCAGCCCCTTTTAGAAAAGCCTGTGCTCGGGTGGACGTGGTGGCTCACGCCTGTAATCTCAGCACTTCGGGAGGCTGAGGTGGCCAGATCACCTAAGGTCAGGAGTTTGAGACCAGCCTGGTCAACATGGTGAAACCCTGTCTCTACTAAAAATACAAAAAAATTAGCCAGACGTGGTGGCACGCTCCTGTAATCCCAGCTGCTCTGGAGGCTGAGGCAGGAGAATCACTAGAACCCGGGAGACGGAAGTTGCAGTGAGCCGAGATTGCGCCACTGCACTCCAGTCCGGCAACAGAGAGACTCCATCCCCCCCCCGCCCCCAAAAAAAGCCTGTGTTCTTGTAGACCTTGGACTAAACCAACCCAACCCTAATGGTGTCACATGAACTTAATTACCTCTTTAAAAAAGACCCCATCTGCAAATACAGTCACATTCTGACTGTGCACATTCTGAGGTACAGGTACTGGGGGTTAGGGTTTCAACATATAAAGCTTGGGAGACACACAATATACAATTCTGCCCACAACAGGTGTGTAGAAATAAAAATAAATGAGGCATTTGTGAAGGGGCAGTAGGAACTGCCAAGTCTTCCCCTCTTTTCAGTAACTGCAAGAGAGAAAATATACCCAAGTTGAAAGAGATTGTGCAGAAAGCACTAAGGAGAGGTACAGCGCCCCCTGTTGGCACTCTGGCCTTTGTTTAGGAAACCACCTTGGCTCACCCTCTAAATTGCCTTTCCTGTTGTTATTCCTCACTAGGTTTAGAAACAGTCTTTCTTCTTTCAGCTTCATGGGAGAGAACAGTCTTTGGCACCAGCACCAGCGTGGCCGCCCGAGGCAGCCCTTGCCTCCGCCTTCGAGGATGTTTCTTTCCCCAGAAAAAAGCGAAGACCCTTCAACCTCCCCATTCATCATCACCATGGGCAATCTAATTACAGCCTTGTCTTAAAAGAGGAACTCATTTACAATTGAGACTTCTTCCTTATGAAAATGTAACATCTTGAACTATGTTTTTATGGCCCCCTTTTACAAAAATAAAAAAGGAAGTTAATTAATTTCCTTGTACACAGGAAGGACTCATGAGGTCTTGCCGGTTGTGCGCAGAAAGGATGTGCTCTCTCTCTCTCTCTCTCTCTCTCTCTCTCTCTCTCTCTCGGCCTCCTGCTGTGTGACAGTGAAATGCTAAAATGATTTTGGCAGGAGAATATTCTCAAAGGCTGTTTTTATTTCAGCAGCAGAAGAGTATCTCAGAACGCAGGCTGCACCTCTGCCCTGTGGGGCTGTTTCTAATTGCACGAGGTGAGCTGCAGAAATCATTCCCCCAGCCGGATGGGGAGAAAGTGGTAAGAAACCTAAGGAAGATAATCGTTTCTGCCACACTCAGCGCTCACCACTTAAAGGAATTAACTTGTTGGAATGAAATATTTCTATAGATGCAGAAAACTATGCATTAGAATAATGAGGCTAACCTCTTCTTACGCGTTGCAATCACTGGGGTTTGTTTCTTCCCTCTCTAATCACAACATGCTATCTTCCTCCTTGCTCACACCTCTGTAGGCAAGACTGGCTGCGAATACTTTAGATTATCACCTTCTCATTTTCAGTGTGAAATAATTGCCCAAGGATGGAAACTGACAAACAAGAATGTGGATTTCAGAAAGCAGCCCTCTTGTTATTTAGGATAGCCAAACTAAAATGGAGACAGGTAGATTGTGTGCCGTCAACTTCCCCCATCATCACACTTCCCTCTTTAGAAAAAGCCTTGTGCTTTTGCAGCCTGGTTTGATTTGAAACTTGAAAGACAGTTGGGATACTGATGTGTTTAATTAAAAACCTATGTTATAGCAGCATAAGGGTATGAGGTTCTGGGGGTAAGCCTCATGGCTTTCCCTCTTAGTGCCACCATGTACTGGCTGTGTGACCTTTGCCAAATTATTGAACCTCTCTGTGCTTCAGTGTTTTCCTCTGTAAAACGGGACAATGATAATTACGCTTTATAGGATGGTGAGGTTTAAATGGGTCAATACATGCCACGTGCTTAGAACAATGATCAACTCCCTAAATATCAGCTATTCTTGTTTATGCATTGCTGCCTTCCTTCTCTCTTTCAGGAATACTAAACATTGTGCTCCTGCCCACAGGGAGCTTTAAGTTACTCATGTGCCATATGTGTAAACAACTCATTATAAGACACATTTAAATAAATGCTGAGTAAGGATAATAGCAACATGATATGGGGTTCCTAAAAGGAGACATGCTTAATTATGGATTGTGGACCGCAACATGGAGGAGGTGGCATTTGACTGAACCTTACTGGAATAAAGGGTCTCTCTAAGCAGAGAACAAAAGAAAGGTGTTTCAGACTGTGGGAGAAGCAAGGACACAGGCGAAGGGAGGAGAGAGCGCATGACATCTTTAGAGAAAGGCAAGAATGCCTGTGACATGGATGGTAGTTGGAGGCCTCCTCTGTCCTGCGACAACCTAACATCTTGATTTTTATTTTCAGGTAAAAGAACAGCAGATGATATTGGAGTAATTAAGTATTCCCCATAATTTTTTTCCTGAAAGAGTTTGAAAAATTTTTTTAGTGATGAGCAAAGTCCTCTAGTTATCAACTACAATTTAGCAGAAACCCCCCACCACCCATTACCACACACATACAATTCTGTCCATACAGGTCATTTATTACACCCGGAGAAATCTTTGTAGTCACCACAAAAGTGGAGCTACCTCTGGGGTATGATGCAGCTGTTATTTAACTGTCACGTAACATGACAATCTAGTGTCCTATTAGAGCTAAAATTTAATTGTGAAGACGGGTACCATATTTAACTGCAATCCTGGGGGGAATTTAGGTTGACAGGCTGTAATTACCCAAACTGGAACCTGGCCAGGACACACCTACTCGTTGCCAAAAGAGCTATGGGGGTTTTAACCACCACAGGCCTTGGGAAGCCAGCAGTTCTGTAGGGTGGTAAAGCATCACTTGCAGCCCCACAGCGCCCCCTAACAAAACTCCGGGCAAGTGCAGGCTGTCCCGGGAGAGGGTCTTTTCTGACCCTCCAAACGTGCAGTTTCACCCCAAATCCTCTCTCTGCCCCCACCTGGCTCCAATCCATCATGGGTTATCAGAAACTTTCCCTTTAAGTTTGTGTGGCTGTGGTCCTGCAGTCAGGTTCTTGCTGGGTCTTATGTGTCTGTCCTGTGCGTCTCTCCCCAAGTCCTGCTGTTTTTCTCTTATCATGACAGAAATGCTTGTCCTGATAAAATAATTACCCGCCAGAGCACAGTGGTTCTCATCACCAGCTGCCATTTATACATAGAGATCAATTAGAGGCATCTTTTTGCTGGGGAAGTGGTCAGACCAACTTACTAAAAATCCCATTAGGATTCTTTCTGCAAAATGCATTGTGTTTAGGGCTTCCAATGCAGTTGTTACTAGAAAAAATAAAAATTAGGTCAAGAAGAGGGGCAATATGGCTTGCCAATGTCACTGAAGAGTTAAAAAGGAGAAAGTTCTGGGCTACGAGCAGCAGTGTAAATAAATGTGGTCTTAATTTAAGGTTATGGATTTTTAAAAAGTCTTGCCTTTTGTCTTCAGAAGTCTTTGCATTCGTATCAGTTAAAAAATGATTTAGACAGAAAATAAATGTTGGCGCAAACTCAAATTATTATGTGCATTTTAAATAAACCTGTGTATTCTGCTGCAGACATAGCATATGAATAATAACATTAATAATGATCACAATAATTTGTCAACTGGTGATCTTTTCCCTCAGACCTTCCAGGCTGTTGGTTCCTGGCCCTGTTATCTAACTTAGCCAACCTGTTCTTCATGAGGTGAGCTGATGATAATAGCCCTCACTTCCTCTGCAGGGTGAAAAGGTAGAAAAGCCCAAGGTTATATTCCCAGATTGCTCTAATTAGCTGTGTGACCTTGGGCAGGTTTCTTCACTTCTCTGGCCAGCTATTAAAGAATGGAATGGTTTCTAAAGGGAATTAGCAGAAATGTAATGTGCAAAATCAAAAGCAATACGGTAACGTCATCTGGGAAGATTTTCCCCCCCGTTTTAGGATGCAAGTGGTAAAAAAAGAAGCAGACTCAAAAAGCAATTATTGGTCAGGGCACAGGAGGAAGTTAGATTAAGGCTAATTTTTACAAACAGGTGGGATGGTTTTCTGCTCGGTTTCTAAGGATATACGCACATTCATACACACATAGATATACTTTGGTCAGTGGGAAATCTGCTTAAAATGCTCCCTTTTTTTCTTCCCTGAAAAAAGATTTTCAGTGTTCTACAAAAGCAACAGCAACAAACATGACATCAAAATATTATTATTTAATTCTTCTAATAGCATAATACTGTCTAAATACTACCAGCATAACAATAATATACTAGGTTGAGAGATCAAAAAGAGTTTCATACTGGAAATTTCACATGATTCAAACTAATGATGTGCACATAGTATACACGTTTTATATATATATATATATATATATATATATATATATATATAAAATAATACAGTCCAGAAAATTATAATTCTTCTATGTTTTTATTTCTCCAGCAAATCTCAGGAAGGAATTGGTAAACTCTTCATATTCCAGTTCTAATTGTTAGCATGAGATGACGTAAGACTTATTAACAGAAGACACTTTGGAATCTCAGGTCACATTTCTAAACATGGGTCAGGCCCTGATTTGGTCCTATAAAAATATAACCAGAACTTGGCATGTGGGAACATCACTTAGAGGCACTGACGGGGTTGTTAGCTCTCACCAAAGGGCAAGGGTGCTCTGAGCACTTGGTGAGGGTGATCCCAGTGGAGATTAGCTCAGTGAGAGCTCTCTGCACAGCTTCACTCAGAGATTTGAGATTGTAATATGTATCCCTGGGGAGAGATCCTTTTTTCATTAAGAATTCATTAGAGTTAATTGGAAATTGTTTTTATTAGCAATTAAAAATTAAAAATACAAATATTATACTAAATAATGATTTCAAGGGTAGCTAATGTGATAGATAGAATGTTCCAGGATATTTTCAAAAGAAAAAGACAGGACTGCTAGGGGTAGGGAAGCCGTCACGAATAAAGTGGGTAGATTTCAAAATGAGTGATAAAATAATGACTCCAGATAGGAACAAATTTACCAGTGATTGAATTTTTTACTTCCTTATTTTTATTTCTGTATTTATTTGTTGCTTCTTCCACCCCTATAAAACAGCCAGAATAACTAGACAAAGTGTTCCCTAAAACATATTTTTCAATGGCGATGACTATAAGTTTTCATTGTAAAAACATCAGTAAATTATGAAAAAGTATAAAAGAAGAAAATAAAAAATCACCTATATCTCATCATTCAAAAGGTATCATTGCAGAGTACTTTTACACAGGTTTTCAAATGTGTGCGTATGCACGCACATACACATACACACGCACACTTTTAAATGCTCAAAAATAAAATCTTTTTATACCCCCATTTTCAACTTTCTTTTTTCAGTTAGCGGCAACTACATGTCATGGACATTTTTCCCTATCAATAAAGCTATACAGCTTTTCAAAGTGACTACATACTATTCCACTGTATGCCTCACCAATCTGCTATCTGTGAACATTTAGATTGCTTCCACTTTTGCCATGGTAAACATCACTGGGATGACCAATCTTGTCATACACATCTTTGTGTACTTGTTTGATTATTCCTAAAGGTAGAATCTGTGAGTCAGACAGAGCTCAAGGCTTTTGTTATGCATTGTCAAAGCATTATTCAGAAAGGCTGTACCTACTTATAATCGTATTAATGGCAAATGGAAACGCCTATTTCCTCTCACTTTGCCTGGATATGATCAATATGTTTAATCTTTGCCAATCTGATAAATAAAAGGGAATCTATGGTGCTGTTTTATACAGCATCTCTTTGATTGCCTGTGAGACTGAACCTCTTAAGTCCTCATATAGAGCTGATTTGTGTTTCTTCTTTTGTGTATTGCCTACTCATGGTTTTTGCCTTTATTGATTGTAAGGGCACTTTTCATATTAATGATACTTTTCTTTCAACTGTCATGTATGTAAAAAATATTTTCCCCAGATTTTCACTTGTCTTTTAATTGTTTCTGGCTATTTTCAATATCAAAGTTTTCCTTTTTTTTTTTTTTGAGATGGAGTTTTGTTCTTTTTGCCCAGGCTGGAGTGCAATGGTGCAATCTCAGCTCCCTGCAACCTCTGCCACCCAGGTTCATGTGATTCTACTGCTTCAGCCTCCTGAGTAGCTGGGACTACAGGCGTGTGCCACCATGCCCAGCTAATTTTTTTGTATTTTTAGTAGATACAGGGTTTCACTATGTTGGCCAGGCCAGTCTCAAACTCCTGACCTCAGGTGATCTACCCACCTCAGCCTCCCAGCATGTTGAGATTACAGGCGTGAACCACTGCGCCTGGCCCAAACTTTTACATTTTTATGTATTAAAGCAGTTAACCTTTTCCTTAGTGTTTTAGTCTTCAGGGTCACTGTAGAAACTATAGCATATTCATCTGCATTTTGTTTTTCCTACCAAATTGAGGTATAATACAATTACATCTCTTTTGTTTCCCCCTATGAAAAATCATTTTTCATTACTTTCCAGGGGTTCTAAAGTGAAGGTATAATGGACCTGGGAAACCAAAGCAGAGGAAGCATGACTATTAATAACAACACTTGACATTTCTATTTTCAGTGTGCTATACGATCACTAATTAATGCCCCTCCTTAGCTTAGCCCCAGGGGTCACCCTGACTGACATTCATTCACCCTACATGACACTGAGACCTGGGAGTGGGGAGGCTGTGGCATTCCATCTGATGGGCACTACTTTATCTGGCCAGGACTTAAAGCCAAGTTCCTGATTTCCCATCTGTGCTTAAATCAAGGTGAGACAATTCCTTCATGTGGGCTGGCAGGTTTCCAGGATGCAATGAGACCATCATCGGAATGAGTTCTCTGGGTGAAAGATCACTGCTGTTCCTTCTCCCCTCCCCAGAAAAGGAAATTCATATGCCAAACAAGATGGTTAACAACCTGATGCTACTTCTGAATTCACTGTTAATTTTTGACAATCCGATGACTACTACAAGAGTTTAGGAGGGCAAAGGAGAAAGGAGGAAATGAGTGGAAACAAAATGCTTTCAAACTTGGTGAATGGGGTGCTCTAGAAGGTGGCCTAAAGGCCACCTCACATGAAACTCATTCATACCACAAAGACTGATTGGGCTTCCCTTGTGTGCCAGGCACTGGGTTAGGAGCTGGGGAAACAACGAGGCTTTGCAGCTACAATAAAGTCTGATAGAGACTGTTATAGGCGCGGCACAGAGGAAAAGGTTCCTAGAGAGGGTGGCCTCGCTGCTGGCATTCAATGGATGATAGGAGTCCACAAGGGAAGGAAAAATCTGTGGCAGTGAGAGATCTGGAGACAATGCAAAATTTTTAAAAAACAGTGGATAGAGTACGAATGAAGCCAGGAGAGCCGGGGTCAGAAAAATATAAGGTCTACAGCAGTATTTCTTACACTATTTATGGAGAAGGATCAGGGATTTCCCCCCCACCAATGTGTAGCAGATTAATGCTTATGGAATCAAATGCAATAAACACGAATTAACAAAAAGTCCAGCAAGACATTCAAAATACAAGCCTCATTTTTCATAGTAGATTTAGCAAACAAAAATTACTTAGTCGAATTGCTACAAAAGTTTCTATTATTCTCAGTTTCTGTTCTCCTCTTCCTGCAGACCAGCAACAGTTGGCCTACTGGTCCCAGTCCACAAACTATGCACAATTTTGGGGTAGCACTGATCTAGAACACTAAAGGGAAGGAGATGGGGTCTGCGCTGTCAAATACTGCCAAGATGTCCAGTAAAATGAGGTCTGGTAAGTATCATTTGAATGGAGCAACAAATAGGGAGCTGCAAAAAGCAATTTCAATGGAGTGGTTGAGACAGAAGCCAGACCCAGTGAGTCGAGGAGTTCCTGAGTGTTCACAACAACTAAAAAATATGTGGAAGCAAAGATAAACTAAACCATGAAACATTTATGCTTTATATTGATAAATATCATCCTTCTTTACACAAAACAGTTAACAAAAAAAAATCTATGTTGTAACATGGAATAAAGACAGTAAATGGATACGTTGCATAGTATAGTAGAAAATATCTCAGTCTTAAATCCAGAAGCCTGTGTTGTCAAGTAGAGTCAGACAATTATTAGTATAAGCCATGTGATCTTGGACAAGTCATGCATCCACTCTGATTCTCAGTTTCCTGATCTGCCAAATGAGGGGATTGTGAAAGATCTGTCCCTATGTTTGTTTCTGACTTTTGCATTCTATGATTTTAATTCTGAATAGTCACTGCAAATATTAATGCTCCTCAAAATGACCCAACTTATTTGGAGTCGTTGAGTTCTATCGAATCTAGCTGTGCACATTCAAGAGCTCACCTGCTGCCTGCAGACAGGTGCCAGCAAAAATCTTCTCACTTGGGAACAGCTGGTAAGATAAACCTGCCCAGAACCTCCTCCCTCTGCCCCCATCAAAGATTTAGGAACCATAAACCCTATAATTAAAATTATAGGTTCAATCTGAAACAGGAATGGAAGCCAAACTGGAACTCAGAAGCATCAGGAATGCTGAGAATTCAGCTTCAGAACCGCAAAGTGGCTTCTGAACTCGGCAGATTTCTAACACTTGATTAGATTGGCTTGCAGGAAAGTCACGTTCCACTGACCTAGGGGAAAGAACATAGAAAGCATGGGTCCTGTGACATCCTTCTGGAAGCCAGATGATCCATGGGAGGCTGCCACTGGCCTCTGGAGTTAGACAAAACCAAATTCAAAGCCAAGTTCTGTCTTGGAAACTTGTCGATCCCAGATTTCTTATGCTAAGACCCTAACATTCATGGCAATGGTATAGAGCTCACTGCAGAGCTGGGCTGGAAAGAAAAGAAAGAATGTGAAGGTGTCCTTGAGCTGTTCTGGGCTTTGAAAAAGGTAAAAGAAAAGGGAGTAGGGGAGAAGATGGGAAGCAAAGTCATAGTATTGGTGCAAGCTAGGGGAGGAACAAGCATGCTGCAGCGGGCAAATTTTTTTTTCTACCAGGACCCCTCTGAAGTGTCAGGGATGCTGGCTGGATTCTTGGTCCCCATCCTTCTTCTTTCTATAGTGAAGAAATTGGCTTGTCGTCTTCTCTTTACAGTCCCTGGTATCACAGCTTCCAAATTCACCAAATCATGAAGTGTCATTGCAGGTCTTGCTCACATCCATTATGTATTATCTCTGAACATTACTCCTAGCTTCATAGATTGTACTATGACTGTCCCCTGCTTTTTTTTCCTGGGCAGAGTTGTCAGACGCACCATGTGGTTACACACACACACACACACATACACACACAGACACACACACACACACACGCACTTTATTTAGTCAGAGCAGAAGAAAGCCTTTTAGTGCATCCAGGTAAACAATGAATTGCCGTATGCTGTCTGGAGATGGGATCCCTGATAATCAGTAGGGTTGAAAGCAGGGGCTATTTTCCATGGGTCTGCTTATAGCCTCTCATCGCTCTCTGCCTATTAGCGAAACTGGAACAAGCCATTTGGGTGGTTGCGACCAGATCTGGCTAAAGGAGTGCCCAGCTGTTGCTCTTTCCTCTCCCTGGTTTTCAGTCCCCGTGATGTGGACTCATTATGGCTGTGAGCATTGCTGATGACATTAATGCACTGTGCTGCTTCTCCATCGTATGTGCCATCTGCTCCCATCAGCCCTGTGGGGTAAGTGGTAGGTAATTGTTTCCCATCGGTAGTCCATTTTCTCAGATAAAGGATGCGAGATTCAAAAATAAACATCCACTCTGAGTCATTGCAACAAGGCCAGTGTGCATCTGGGGGCAGCCACCCCATCTACCACAAGTAGTGGGTGAGGCTGCTTTCCCCGTAATTCAAGTCGAAGGGCAATTTGATTCATTAACAGTGACTCTGGGGGAGGAGGAGGTTCAGGGAGAGAGCAGAGACAAAAAAAAAAAAAAAAATCCTGAGGGTTCTTATAAACCAGCAGGGTCAATGCAAAAGAGAAAGGGAGAGATGGAGAGAGAAATTGGTGATTCATCAGCACTAGCTGATTTAGCAGCACTAGGCTTGGTAGTGGATGGGAATGAAAGATAAGAGCCCATGTCATTTCAGCTGTGGGAAACGAGCTTGGACTCCACAACCTCAGCTTCTTTGTTAGCTATGGCCATGGCTGACTCACCAAGGACCACAGGTTCCAGACCAGAATTGAAAATTCCTCATATGGGCAAGTGTGGACAGGGCTCACAAGGTGGGTGAGCAGATAGGGCAGCATTGGGCAATGCCACAGAGGAACCAAAAGCCCAGCTCACAGAAATTATCATGGGGGAGAAACATGATTTATTTATATATTCCCAGACTCCCAAGATGACCAATAGGACTTTCAGATTTGGCCTGGAGGCTTGATAGCTCTGTACCTGCTTGAGCACTCTTATATATAAGCACATACCTCCCATTTGGATAGTTCCCTCTTTAAATGCAGACTCCCAAAATGACCAAAAGCCCAGCTCACAGATATTACCATAGGGGAGAAACATGATTTATTTACATGTTCCAGACTCCCAAGATGACCGATAGGAAATTGCATGTTACAGTTCACTTTTAACCTGTTTTCTCTTAAGAATTGCCATGGTATCCTCAGTTTGACCTTCACCTCCCCTCAAAGCTCATCTCCACGTACATCAGTCATAATGAAATAAATATTTACTGCACTCCTGCTGGATGCCAGGTGCTATGCTCACTGGGGAGTTACTATGGGCTTCTGGAGCTGGATCGGCCCAGATTTGCCATTTGCTAGTCCTTTTTTGTGCAAAGCTGTAAGTGCTCTGCAGTCATATTTCTTCATCTCTACAATGGGATAATTGCATCAGCTTCCTAAGATTGTCATGAGAATCAACTGAGAGAATGTGTGTTGAGCTCAGAACAGAGGCATAAAGGCCCTCCATAAACATGGGGTCTGGAATGACGAGCTTCCCTTCTCTTTCCCTTCCCTTTTCCCCACATTTCCTTTCATACATGGGATCCTGTCATGGCTTCTCCACCAGCCCTGACCTGTGGCCCACATGTGCTGGCTCAGGCTCTGATTTCATATCTCTTGTCCCCACTTGTGGAACTGCCCTATCCCTCCCTACATGGGCAGGATGGGGACAGGGATTTCCTCCTAGGGCCCCTCCCAGGCAGCTGAGCTGGTCTGTGGGTCTGGCGCTCCAGCTGCTTTCCTGCCAACGCAGGGCTGTTTGAGTCATGAGAAGGAGATTCCCCAACACCAGGCTTGTTCCAATCACAGCCAGGCCCACTAATTGATTCATGTTATTTTATTTTCTGTACTGGTGGTTAGGGCCTCAAGCAATTTTATGCAAATTTATGAACCTTATGCAAATGAGGGCATCCCTAGACTAATTGCACACAAATGGAAGCTTTGTGGGCACCTCCCCCATTCAAGTGTACCCTGATTCCTTCTCATCCCTTAAATGATTCCCAAACTCCCCCTTCCCCAAATGTCCCTGGGATCAGCAGCCTCCTCTCCTGCCTCCCCTCCTTTCTGCCTCCCCACCCCATAGGCTTCTCAGTGGCTGTTTGAGGGCCAGTGTCGCCCTGTTTGCAAGAGCTGGTGGCTGGCTCCTGCCCCAGGAAACCATATCCTGGGGGAAAAGCCCCCTAGCTTATTTTAAAATTCATTTGAATCCCACTCAGCTCCCTTTCCCAATCCTCCCAGGGGAGGTGAGACCAACCCAGAGCAGCCTGGGACCTGCCAGAGGCTCACATAGCTGGCCCCTCTAGGTTGGGGCAAGGCTGTGTGTGGCCCTTCCACTTCCAGGGGATTCACTTCTCAATGTTAGGCCTGTCCTTGGTCTCAGCTCACTGACAACTAATTCTCAGCAAGGTGCTGTCTTAGGTGGGGCTCCCTCGAGACAGAGTGCAAGACAGGAATCAAGCGGGAGGCTCCAGAGTGTGAGAGCACCACACAGCGAACCATCTGGAGGAAAGGTGGTGAGTTTTTGTATTTCCCCTTCCCCTTTGGCGAGGGACCAGCAGCGTCTCCTAGAGGCATACTTGCTTAACTTAATTTAACATCAACATTCCTGTAAAGCAGACATTTACATGATTTCCCTTTTATAAATGTGGTACCTAATGCTCAGGGCAGGTTGCTACCTGATTCCACAGTTCCGTTTCTCAATGAGACAAAATAGATAGACTGGGGCTTTGAACCTGGACCTACTGGCTCTCCTGCTGGCTGCCTGTCCAGTCTGCCAGTGGGCCAGGAATTTTGTCTACAGCCACTCTCACATCCAGGAACAGGATACATTGCTTCAAAACTGTTTTATACACCTAGCTTTTCTCTATGGTCTTCCTTTCCCTATTCTCCTTTTTATATGGCTTATTTTTAATGAAGTTCCTCATAGAAATGTGTATATGTGCGTGTGTGTATGTCTGCGTGCACATGCTGAGGAGTGTGGCATTGGAGTTTAAGAGGACAAGAAGCAGAACCAAAGCTCTTCTGTCCTCTCTTCCCTCTTTTTTTTCTGTTCCCTTTCCTTTCAAACCCTTGGGTCCCATTTGCCCTTCTCCTCCTCTCCCTCATAGCCTCCCCTTTTCCCTTCCTTTTCTCCTTGGCCCCTTTATGCGAACTTCCTTTTCCTTCCTCTGTCTCCTCTTCCTCTCACTCCCCTTCCATTTCACCCTGCATCCTCCCTTCCTCCTCATCCCCTTTCTCTTTCCTCCCTCTCCTTCCCACCCACTCCTTCCCATCCCTCTCATCTTCTCCCCTTCCTTTCCTCATCTCTCTTTCCTGTTTTCCTCTGCTTTCCCATCCTTTCTGCCCTATCTTACTTCATTTTTCTTTCTTCTCTTTCTCCCTCCTGCTCCCTCCATTGCCACCTCCATAGCCTCCCTTCCTTCTTCTCTCCTTCATCCTCCTGTTCCCTTCCTTCTTTTCTACCCCTTTCCTCCCCTCACCATCCACCCCTGCCTTAGAGGACTGCCACCTCCCCCCCAGTCCCCGCCCGCAGATGAGCCAAGGTCTGTCCTGAGCAGCTCAGGGCAGATCTCCTGTGGCGCGAGGAAGGCGGCTTGTTCTCCCGGGACTCTCCGGGCGCTGGGTGTTTCCAGACAGCAGTACCCGCTCTCCTGAGCCAGCTGGGGCGGGAAGGGAGGCTGGGTGGGGGCAGGCTGGCGGCCTTAAGTGCGGGGAACCCCGTAGGTGGAGCGCCGGGGCCGCGGGGACTTCCAGGGGTCCCGGCAGAGCTGGAGACGGTACCGGGAGCCGCCTCGGCGAGGCAGTCTAGCTCGCCGGCCTCGTTCGCCCGGGAAAGGCAAAGAGAGAGTGGGAGAGTAGAGCGGCTGGGGGTGGGGGAATCACTTTAACTTGATTCGTGGGAACAGCCGTGCAGCCAGGCAGCGCGGGCCACGGTGTGGTTAAAGGAGGAATGCTTTGCAGATCCGCGCGTCTGCCAAAAGAGAAAAGGAAGCTGCGATGCCCGGCGCTGGGCGCATCAGCCCCACACTCGCCGCCCTTTGAAGTGGCAGCAAGGCCTGGGGGCTTGACTCTCTTAGGTTCTCTTTATTGCCGCAGGCCCAGTGTTCTCCCTTGAATATTTCCCCTCCATCACGCCGCCCTTGGTCCAAAGTAAGCCAGTAGCCCTGTACTCCTTCCCAGCTTCCCCTTTACCCACGCTCCTGAATTCTGTTTATTACTAGGCTCTGGCTTTCCTTCCTGACTCCCTCACTCCCCTGGAAACCCTCTCCCCTCTTTTGAATTTTATTCCCTGTTTCCACGGTTAAAACTTGTCTACTCAGACAGTAGCCCCAGGACTGCCATGTAGGATGTTGAGGTTGTGTACTCTACAAGAGTTGTGCATTTAAAAAGGAAACTATCCAAATGGAAGGTATGCGCTTATATATGAGAGTGCTCAAGCAGGTACAGAACTGTCAGGACTCCAGGCCAAATCTGTAAGCGGTGATGGAGATGTTCCATCCCTTCCTGCAGAAATGCACAAAACTTTCACACACTCATAAGAACGTGCATACGACACAAACAGGGACTTGAGAAACACACACACATGTCTGCCTGCCTTCTTGCATGATTGAGCTTCCTCACTCTTGCTCTTGTGCCTTTCTCATGAGAACGGGCTAAGGATGCCTCCTGGAGAATGAGATAAGTGAAGCAGAGCTGAGTTGGCTCAGTTGCTGCAGTTGAAGCTTTCAGACATATGAGAGCTCAGCCCAGATCACCAAGGCTTCCTAGCTGACACACAGCTCAACACAGGCACACAAAGTGAGCTGCGCCCAGCCAAGTCCAACTCAGATCAGTAGAATCACATAGCCAATGAAAAGATTCGTTACAAAAGAAGTTATTGTTTTAAGCCACTCTGTTTTGGAGTGTTTCTTGCACAGTAATATCTGACTGATGCAGATAGAAAGATAACCTCTTACTAGAAGCAGCAGAAGGGTTGGAAATCTCACTTCAAACGGCAGCTCAACAGAGTAGAGACAGAAAGAGAATGAAGATTCACAGTGTATGGCTTGCTTGGTTCTTCCCAGCTTGCAGAGTGCCTTCACAAGCATTCCTGTTTGATTCTTTTTTTTTTTTTTCTGATTCTTAAAGAACCCCTGGAAGTGGGGTAGGCAGCTGTTTTATCTGCATTTATCAGATGAGAAAACTGAGTCTCAGACAAGTTGCATGACTTGCCTGGGGGGTCGGTAGCTAGTAAGGGATGGAGCCAAGACTGCAGTCAGGCCGTTTGGCTCCAGCCCTGTGCTCTTGGCACTGCCCTGTGCTAGAAACAGGGTTTGTGGAAACAGGGGCTCAAGGGAGAGCTGCTGATGCTTGTGGCCAGGAAGCAGAGGGACAGATGGAAAAGCTCCTTATTGAGTGTGTACCTAGAGTGGAGAGGAGGATGGAGGGCAGGCCTAGACTGAGGGCGTGGATCTCCTACTGAAAACAAGAAGAGGAGAACAAGGACTCTGCTGGAAAGAGAGGGCTAGATCTACAGGCTCCCTAGGACTTATTTCTTACGTTGGACCAAGCCTCCTGTGAGGCTTCAATTGACCACCAGGCCACAGTTGATCCACTCTCCTCCAGAGTACTTTTCCCTGTGCAAGACAACTGGCTAAGGAGTATAAGGAGTATAATTGCAATCACTGTAATCGATATTGCAATAGTACTTACCATGTGTCTGATATTGTGCTAAGTTTCTCCATTTTACAGATGAGGAGACTGAGGTACACTGAACTTAACTCACACAGCTGGCAAATTGTAATGCCAGAATTCCAATGCAGGAGGTCTGGATTCAGAATCGGGGCCCTTAACCAATACATTGATGGCCTCTTCATGCTTAGTGTTTTCCTATTTAGGATGCCCCAAGAGGCTCAGAAAATGGGTAAGAAGATTATCTGAGACCATCTTTTCAAGACAGACGTCATGGCGGGAGCCCCATTTCCCTGGGGGAATGCAGTCACAAAGATGGGAGTTTCTCACTAACTTTGCCCTGCATTGGTGGGCTGTGCAGCTGGGGGTGGGGTTGTGTGTCTGGTCCTGCCTGGTGGTTCTAGCCACACTTCAAACCACCAGAAACCTATTTTCCCAGGAGCAGGAAGAGAAATGTGCGTTTCTTCTTTCCCTGGCACTTGTCCTGGGAGCCACCCCACACACAGACACCTCTGTATTAATCTTATACACTGTCTTCCCCACCTCTTCCCTTCCTGTGGGTGGCAGTGTAACCTACAACCACTGCTGCCCTTTGCACTATTGCCCTGGGACAGAACAATTGGAAAGAGTCAGGAGGAGTTTGGCTTTACTGCAAGGGAAAGAAGCATATCACCAGTAGGTCCTACATGGTCCCCTACGAATGAGGCTTAAGAACTGACACCTTTCAAGATCCCTTCTAGTTCAGGCACCAGTGACAATAGCAGCCATTTGCTGAGGACTTATTCCATGCCAGACTCTTGACAAACAGTATTTCTCATCCTCCCAGCACCACTGAAAGGCAAGTATCCTTATCCTCACTTTAGAGATAGGAAAGCCGAGTTGTAGAGAAGTTAAGTGATCTTGTGGTCCAAGGTCACACAGGAGAGCAGTTGGACCCCCAAACTTCTACTTTCCCCACATCATGTTTTCCTGTTGAGTCCCAAGGGAAAATTTGATGTTTACCCTCTTACCACCTTCCACTCCATCGCTGCCCCCAAACTTCAGCAGAGGCACTGTGTCTCCCAAAGCCCTCCTCACTACTCCTCCCCACCTTTTGCTTCTTCCCCTTCCTTGCTTTTTCAAAATCTCCAGCTCCACTTCCACCTGCCACTGGCCCAGCGAAAGCCCAAACATGAAGGTGGAGCAATTGGGATGTGGAGGGAACCGTCTCTTTCCCCAACCTTCTCTTCAGGTCCTGACTCAATTAGTATTAGCTATCTCTACTGTAACAGGAGCAAAATCTAAGAGCTGAGGACACAGCCAGAACATGTGTGTGAGTGTGAATGGGAGTGGGTGTGCATGTGGGAGCAAGTGTGCCTGTGCAAGTATGTGTGCAAGTGAGCAGGAATGAGTGTGCCTGTGGGAGCATGTGTCTTGGTGTGGTGTGTGCGTGCATACTCAGCAATATCTATGACAAGAGACAGGGGAAACATTAGTAGGTTAGGAAAGGGGTCTTCCTGAAGGCTAAAGCCATCAAGCTTGGTGGCTAAGATGCATGCGTGCCCCAGCTTCGCTGGCCCATCTGTCTTCCACTTGCTCTATCAGAACTGAGCAGTGAGGCTCTGGATCACCTTTATACTGGAGGAGTATTTTTTCCACCTGAGTGTCAAAAGATGGCTGGGCTGAAAAGGAAGGCAGGGATGACGGGGAGGACTGCTGGAGGCAGAAGCCTGCTGCTGGCAGTTCTGGGTACCGGGACGGAGGTTAGACCATTCTGACCCAGGAATCATGAGGAACGGCAGGCTTTCCCACTCTACCTCAGGGAGGGCCTCCGTCACCTTCTGGGTGTTTGAAGAAAGAAGGGTACCAGAATGGGGGGGATAGTAGTGGGGGGAATAGTGGTGGGCGGGGGTTGATAAGAGGACATGAAGTGGCAGCTCTAACTGAAGGCTTTGGCTCCGACTTCCCAGCTGGTTGTGTCAGCATAAAATTGAGAAAAGATGAGGCAGAACAGCCGGTTGTCACATCCTAGAAGGACCCAAATAGCATAAGTGCTGGTTCCCAAATGCCTTGGGAAACCTCTCTGTGTGGTCCAGGCCCCACTCCCATCCCATCCCACCCTGTGCCCCGATCTCTACTGACCAGGCTGGACCAAGCCTTGGATCCTGCATGGGCCTGAGCCGTAGGTGGCATTCTCATTATGAGGGCTGTCTTCTGCAATGCAGGGGCAAGGCTCCTCCTCCTGCTGGAGTGCTGAGAAATGATGTCCAAGACACATCAATCTCTTTCACAGCATAGTTCTGTGTTAAGAACAGACAGCTTCTGATAGGTAACCCGCCAGCAATGGGCAAAACAACTCTCTCTGATGCAAAGGCTTGGGTATTGCAGACATATGCTTCCCAAAGACGTAGACTGAGGCATGCATCTCTATCACTTCAACTTTGCTTCGGCACAAACACTGAAGTTATTAGGGGAACTACAATCTGACGACTGAGTGGCCTCTGCATGTCCCCTTATCAGGAAGAGAGGAAAGTGGGGGGACATCTGTATTGGAGATTTCTACTCACTCGCTGAGAGAGTGTTTCTGGAGCTTCCTATGGCTGGGCCCTGTGGAATCTCTGTAAGCCAGGAGTGTTTCCTGGGGGGTTGTCCCATCCACCTCTGACCTGCAGGGGCGTGCTTTACTAGAAAAAAGGGTTTTGCTTCTGCTGCCGCTGCTGCTGCTCAGAGTTTTCTTTCTCAATCCCCATTTCCTGGACGGAGGAGAGTGGAGTATCACATGAAAATGCTCCCTGCGTCTCCCTCTCTCATCCCGGACAGGGCAGTGTTCCTCCAGGAAGGCTGAGTCAGCCTCCCCAAGGGCCTGCCTCCTTTAGGCCCCTTCTGACTCCAGCTTCTGAGAGGAATTAGAATGAAATTCAAATGAGATTGACATAATCAAGGGTGAACCAGCCTCCTTCTTGTCCCTCCTTCTGCTGGAGGGGCTTCAGAGCCTGACTGGAACATCCGTGTGTCCATGAGGTCCTTCAGGAGGCTTCTGGAATGGGCTCACTTTTACTTTGCACACAAGCATCCCCTTAGCATGAACCTCAGGCTCGTTCCAGCCACTGTATTGGGAATTGACCTCTGCACACGGGGAAAAGGGGGAAGAGTTTCTTCATCATTGGCTTTTCTGGCAGAGCATGCTGTTTTAGCTTTGGCTGCATCTTTTATGTTGCCACCTGAGGCATTTAGCTTGTCTCTGGGCTCTCCTAAACTGACAGAATGCAGACCGGTTACTCAGAAGCATCGGCACAGAAACCACAGAATCTCACTGGTGTGACTACAGGCCTCGTGCCTTCTGACCCCCGGTTGGCCACACTTCCTATGTGCCAGGCCAGGCCGGGCAGCCAGCTGAATGCTGACCTGCTTGCAGAACTCTGGCCTCTGGTCTGTGGGATTTAGCAAGGCGCCATTTCCATATTCTCTGGCAATAACTAATTAGTGATTATAAAGCTCTTTGAAATATGAAGTGCTGCATGATAATATCTGTAATGAGCCTGATTCTTTCCCTCTTGCACGAGGGAGGGGGGAGTAGGTTGTATACCCGTTAAGGGGAGTTGGGTGGTAAGGCTGCTTCCCTTTCCTGACCTGCCTCAGAATCCTGGACTTGAGCAAGTGGCCCTGGCCAGGGGACTTGAGCCCTGGTGACTGGCTTGGGAAAGCAGCCCACGGGCAAAAGAGCACTTTGATGCCTACAATCCTCCAATCTTCTATCCCCCTCTCCATCAGCTGCTTATCAGCTGCTGACTTATCCTCCCCTGGGTGGGGGATGTGGGGGATGAGGATGATGGATGGAAAGAGCAGAAGAGAAAGGTGGAGTTAGGATAAGGAGGACCAGTTGGGCTTGTGGTATCCTTAATGTGATTTAGAATTTCATATTAATATATCACCTAGGAAAAAAATTAATGAGAAACGTGAAGAAAATAGGATAATGAATATGATAATATATGGGGAGTGCTTTGGGCTTCTTGGAACAAAGGTGCAAGGAATTATTGCTGCGATTTTCTCATGGTGCATATATATTTTTATTAAACTCTAAAAAAAAAAAAAGCCAGTAGATTCGCTTCTTTGCAAGGTATTAACGCCCCACAGAGGAGTCGTTCTTCAATTAGTTCCCTGAGCCTCAGCCCACCTCTTGGCTGTTTTCTCATGGCTCTTCTGGAGACTTCCAGCTTAAGGGACCCGAAGAGTAGATTAGAATGCTCAGTGGCTTTGCCCAGAGTATCTGGCACACATGTGCCTGAAGAGATGGCTTCCTGAGCAAGTAGGGCTCAGGAGAAGGGCAGGGGGTAGTGAGGAGTGAATGCAAAACAGATGGATGAAAACTTGGGGTAGCTGGAGGATAAGAGCGACTTACTTGTCTCCAGACTACTGACCTCTCTCTTATACCTAAGCATCCACTGAGGCCAGACTTTTTTTTTTAATTAAACATAATTAAATATAAATTCCCAGTTGAAAGGGAATTTCATATGACCATCTTGCTGAGGGACCACAGAGACTAGAACTGAGAGAAAGATGGCAAATCTCAGTCTATTTGTCATTTCCCTATACCAGTGGCTTTCACAGTGTACTCCCTGAGAAACAGCATCAACATCACCAGCATGGTGTTAGAAATCACATGGTCAGACCTACCCTAAACCCCTGAATCAGAAACTCTGAATGTGAGACTGGGCAAGTGTTTTAAGTTGGAGAACCCCTGTGCTGGAATGAGCACTCCATAGGAAGCTACAGACAGTCCCGTTCCAGGTGAAAAAGCGCAGGAGGTGCCCTTGGTAAAAATGCATGAACTCTGTGCAAAGCTAAATGGATGAGTGGAAGGTTGGTCTGGGATACTGAATGGCAGAGGTTGGGTTTCCCAGGAATCAGACTTTGAATTAGCATTGAGCATGTGGGAAGTTTATCAGGGAATGCCCCTGGAATCAGTATCTATGGAAGGGAAGGGAGGGAACAAAAGTGGGCAGGATGGGAAGTTGAGCCCTGGGGACTGTGTTAAGGGGTTTGGATTTTATGCATAGTGGAATGGAAAACCAAGGGAAGGGTTTAAGTAGGGGAATGACAACAATCTCTCTGGCCATTGTGTGGAAAGTGAACTATAAGGGCAAGAGTGAGAGCAGTTAGGGACTATGGCTGCATCCTGGCAAGAGAATATAGTGGCTGGGACCAGCTGGTATCTTGGAGGTAGAGAGCCATGAACAGATTCCAGACAGACTCTAGGTGGGGAGTTGACAGGACTTGGTGGTGGTTTGGAAGTGAGAGGTGAAGGATAGAAAGTTGTTAACTTCATGTCCTAGGTTTCTGGTTTGAGCAGCTGTGTAGAGGAGCAGGGGTGACATTCCAGAAAGTGGCCAGGTGATGCTAAGGAAGGAACAGAGAGGAGTGTTGCTCAGTAAGGCTTAATTCTCCCACCCCCTGGCTCTATGTCTGTGGAACTGAATCAAACAGGTTT
>NW_016107681.1:1221034-1255948 GCF_001604975.1 Cebus imitator | reverse complement strand
CAAAGAAGTGGGATAGCTAACAGGAAGGACCTCACTCATGCACAGTGAAAAGAAAAACAAGGAGGAAGAGAAGAAGGAAGAAAAGCAGAATCAACAACAGCTGATAGTCATTGAGTACTTACCACAGACCATGTTTTATTCCAAGCACATTATGTATATGTTATCTTATTTATTCCTGACAGCGATTCTATGAAGCATATAAAATTACTATTCTCATTTTACATGCAAGGAAATGGAGGACCAGCAAGGTCATGTAACTTGGCCAAGGTCACATATCTAGGAAGTGATGGAGCCAGGCTTTGAACCAAGCAATGCAATTCTGGAGACTAAGCTTGAACACACTATACCTTGCTGCCCTTCATAAAACCAGCTGATTCTAGACAGGCATCTACATGGGCCCTGTGAGCAGTTTCACATCATTGTCTCTATCTCTTCCACACCCTCATTTCATCAATGGGGAATCTCAAGGCTGAGAGGTTTAATAACTCACCCAAGGTCAGTCAGCTAGAAAAGAGCTGAACCAGCATTCAAACCCAAGTCTGGTTCCAAAGGCCCTGTTGTCATCACCACGCTGCACCTTTCCTCAGAGGTATTCAGATTGTCTTCAAGAGTGGAGATACAAAATGTTTCCTATGGCAAGCTTTTCTGCCTGTAACAGAGACACAGCGGATCTCCTCCTGCCACCCCAATATTGCCTGAACCTCTCGCAGAATCTTCTTGGAACTCAAGTCTTCATCCCTCACCCATAGATCCATCCTCGATGCATTTATCTAACCAGTCAGAAGCCAGCATTTCTTGAGACTCAGCCATGTGCTTAATCCCTCTTGATATTCTATGGTATACTCAAAATACATAAATTTACCAGAGTGGGCAAAATGGAAAAACCCTACCTCTGCTGAAAAAAAAAATACAAATATTAGCTGGGCATCATGTGCCTGTAGTTTCAGCTATTCGGGAGGCTGAGGTGAGAAGATCACCTGAGCCTAAGAGGTTGAGGTTGCAGTGAGTCGAGATTGTGCCACTGCATTCCAGCCTGGGAAATAGAACAAGACCCTATCTGAAAAAGAAAAAAATACATAAATACAATACTGTGTCTCTGACCTCAGGGATCTTTCAATCTAGTGTGAGAATAACAAGCAGCATTTATGTAGCTCTTTTTGGTATCCTCGACACATTCACATGTTTTTACCATCAATCCTTACTATGTTTTCACAGATGAGGAAACTGAATTTTGCCAAAAACCACATGTGCTAAGAAGAGGATCCTGAACCCCAGAAAGAAACTCAGTCTGGCTGACAATCTGATTGGAGCCTTGTTGAGACTTTGAGCAGAGAACACAGTTAAGCTGTGCTCAAACTCCTGACCCAGGGAGACTGTGAAAATATAAATTGTGGCAAGCTACTAAGCTTGTGGTAATTTGTTATACAGCACAGGAAACTAATTCTGATGGTCACAACAGTATATCCTATCCCACACTCTCCTACCATGTGACCTTGACACTCCTCTCACTGACAGGTGGAATCTAATGGTCCAGGTGGGCGTATCTTTAACAATAGAAGACAGTAGGTAACACTAATTTCTGAGACTGGGTCATAAAAGGTGATACAGCTTCCACCTTGTCACTGGATCACTTGCACTTAGAGCCCTGAGTTGTCATGTAAGAAGTCTGACTACTCTGAGACCACCATGTCGTAAGGAAGCCCAGGTTCACTGGGGAAGCCTCATGTAGTCACTCTGGTTGGCTGTCCTTGTCTTCAGGCTATCCCAAGCCAGGCTCTAGACATGAGAGACCACAACTTTCAGATGATCCCAGCTCTAAACATTGAGTCACTTTCAGATTTCTAGTTTTTTCAACTGAAGTTCTGGACATCATGGTATGGAAACAAGCCATCCCAACTGTACCCCAACTGAATTCCTGATCCACAGAGTCCATCAACATAACAAAATGGTTATTGTTCTTCATTACTAAGTTTTGGGGGCATTTGTTGCACAACACTAGTAATCAGAAAACATGACCAAACTCTGAATCCATGAGATAGTGAAGGAAACTCTTTCTACTCTAATGTGAAGAACTTCAAATACACATGGCAAAGGGCATATTGTATGTAATTCTAATATAGGAAGGACCTGAAGGATTGAGAACAATGCCACAAGCTACCACAGAGCTTTATAGAGACTTACGTTGAGAATTCAACTGAAGCCCAGAGAAGATTACTGCCTTGTCCATGATCACACAGCACATTGGTGTTGAGGCTTCAAAATCAACCCTCGTGTGCATCCAGGACTGTCCACATCTGTGGATTTGCTGGACCCTGAGCTGGAACTGGTTGAACAAACTTGACCAAAGAATGACCTTCCCAGTGAAAGATGAGTCCAGTGAATGTAGACTGTAAAGGATTTCCTTAGCTTTGAAAAGCCCCAGGCTGATACCTGTTGTAAACAGTTCAGTATCACTATCTGTATCACTATGTATTGTGCAGTATCACTATCTACTGGACTTCAGCATTTTATGAGTCTGTTTTGTGACTGCACATCCATGATGGGTCACGATTTTTTTAAAGATTATATATGTAACATGCAAAAATCATATTTGTTACATTTATACATATTTATATCATACATTTGCAGTATATAGAGGCACTCAGAATATATATTATTTATAAGCATTGCTGTGGCTCAGGTTTGTTAGAAAGGCTCAGAGTGAGAGTGTGTTTGTAAAGTGCTCCAGGGTCCTCTGGGATGAGGGCAGCTATGTAAGTGTAAGTCATTATCATTAAACTAAACTGCCTTCCTCCGATTACTGACAGCACCGAAGAGGTTCTCCCGCCTCCCCGGCCCCTGAGCACGGCCTGGTAATGCTGGGATAATATAAAGATAATATTACTGTAATAAGTGCTTTGCTGCATTTATGCCTTTATTAGCTGCAGCCATATTGTAAGAAAGGGAGAAGCCCCCAGACGCACCAAGGGTTTAGTGCTGAGGGCGGAATACTCACAGAGGCGAGAAGAATTCTGGGTCCAAGCTAAGTGTGGGATAATGTAGCATGCGGTAAAATTCTCACTCCTCATCTCTTCCTGCAGATCCTATTTTCAATTTTGGTTGAGTCCCAAATATGCTATGAGTTTAGTTGGGTCTGGGGTTGGGTGGGGTGATTGATACAGGGAGGCTTCTGGAATTCTACTCCCAGGGACTTCCCACTGCATTTTAAGTGACCTCCAAATACAGGGGATGTCCCAAATTGACTGTAGAGGCCCTCACTTTGACTAGGGTATAAATGAGAGGGCCGTGAAGCCTTGGGCTTCCTAAAGTGAAATTAGTCTGCGTGGCTGAGCAACATCATTGATTGCCCCCTTGTAATTATGACAGATCATTAAAAAAAAAATAAGAAGCTTCTGCATAGTTCTTATATTTTACAAAGTCCTCTTTCCTCTTAGAGTTACAAGGGGCTGTTCAGTGTCCACATGTATGTAACATCTGTTATATACATTGCATATATCTTTCTGCAGCACACTTGTGATGAAGTGGTCCTCAAAAGAAATGTGTTTATTATAGCTCTTGGATCTCAGGGCACTGAGAATTGTATAAGTTATATCCACCATCTCATTTGACTCTTCTAATATCTCTGTAAAGTTAGTCTCATTCTATCATCCCCATTTTATAGATGTGCAAACCGAGGACTAGAAGGATTGAGTAAATGATGAAGATTATGTGTCAGGAAGAATCACAGCAGGATTACAAGCCTTTTGACCCAAGATCAATAGCCAAAGGAGGATTTTACAGCAGAAAGTAACCTATCTTCCACAGTTTTGCTTTGGAGAAGACAAAATCAGAAAGGAGAAGGCCATTGTATTGGTTATCCATTGCTGTATAACAAACAACCCCAAACTTAATGGTGTGACATAGTGGTAATCATTTTCTCAGCACTCACAGTTCCAGGGGGCCTAGGCTCAGCAAGGGAGCTCATGAGCTCTCTCATGCTGCTGTAGTTAGATGGCTGGAGGTGAGGACATCACTAAGGCTTCTTCTTTTACATGTCTGGTGCTTGGGCTGAGAACACTGTAGCAGCAAGGGCTGCTACCTCCGGGCACCTGGTGTCTCTGTGTGGTCTCTCCACACAGTCCCTCCAGCATAGTGACTTCAGGACACCTGGATTTCTTACATGGCAGTTTGGGGCTCCCAAAGTGAGTGTCCTGTGAGAGAGCGAGAGGCAGGTGGAAGCTGTGTTACTTTTTATGATCTAGCCTGGGAAATCACACGGCGTCACTTTTTGTTCCTCTTTGTTAGAAGTGAGTCATGAAAGGCAGCTCATATTCAAGGGGAGGGGAATAAAGCTCCACCTTTTTACGGAGGCACTGTCAAAGAAATTGGAGACAAGTTTGAAAATCATCACAATTCTGCAGACTTTTTCTCATAGAGGCTGTTTTCAGGAGCCCAGCCACGACCTGGGCAGGGGTTAACCACCCCTCCTGACCTTCGCTTTCACCTGCCTCTTTCAGCCAAAAAAATCCATGAGACCCAGCATGATCTGTGAGGTGACCAGACACTGGCTGATGGCACCATGCTCATGCGCTATGACACCAAAAGGCTGTGGTGAGGCCGGGTTCCCCAAGCTGACGCATGTCCTGATGAAGGAACCACAGCAACCTTTAATCAAAAGCCCCCAGTAAGAGCCAGGCGTCTTTCAGGAGCAGCAGCGTCAGCGACAGTCCCTGGGCTGGAGTTGCTGAGAAGGTGTGTTTGCCTTTTGGCTGAGACACTTTAAAACCCCAGCGTCTAGGTTTCATTTTGAACCTGACAGATAAAAGGCCGACTTTGACTTAGAATATTAACTTTCTGGCTCCCGCCCAAGAAAGCTGAACAGATGAGGAAATAATATAAAATAAAAGGCGTCTGCAAACACTGATTGTCGGCTGCTTTCCATAAAATACGCCTACTGTTATGTGTAACACTCTCTGAGTCTTTCATTCCTTGGCCCCCTCCCTCTTTTTCCACTCCTGGTACTGAAAGAACTGCCTTCTCTTATTCAGGAAAAAAAGACAGAGAGAGGAAGGGTACGTGTGCTAAAAACAAGCTCTCCATGAGGCACCAAGGAGGTGTACCCACAGGCTAAAGCTTCTCACTTTTTGAGGAGAGCAGAGGAGGCTGCTAGGTGCTAACCCAAGAGAACCAGGCATCCTTAACCCCCTCCCCTGCCCTTGCTTGCAGCTGCCTTTAGGTGCCAGTGGAGCAGTGGCTGGCTGTTAGGAAGTGCTTCTACCTGTGGGATCTCCTCCGAGCAGTGTGGAGGGGACTGGAGAGGCCTCTGCAGCTGCTCCTGGTTGGCAGATAACTGGCCCAGAAGGCAGTAGGGAAGGAGAGAGGAGGGATACTGGAGACAGAGGCCGCAGGAAGTGCTTTGCTATCTCTCTCCAACTCCCCACTTCCCACTGTCCCTCCCCTACGTCCCCCCAACAGACCCCAGTATGTGATGCTCCCCTCCCTGTGTCCATGTGTTCTCATTGTTCAACAGCTGCCTATGAGTGAGAACATGCGGTGTTTGATTTTCTGTTCTTGTGTCAGTTTGCTGAGAATGATGGTTTCCAGGGTCATCCATGTCTTCTCATTGTTCAGCAGCTGCCTATGAGAGAGAACATGCGTTGTTGGATTTTCTGTTCTTGTGTCAGTTTGCTGAGAATGATGGTTTCCAGGTTCATCCATGTCCCTACGAAGGACACGATCTCATTGTTTTTTTATGGCTGCGTAGTATTCCATGGTGTATATGTGCCACATTTTCCCTTTCCAATCTATCATTGATGGGCATTTGGGTTGGTTCCATGTCTTTGCTATTGTAAACAGTGCTGCAATGAACATTCATGTGCATGTGTCCTTAGAGTAGAACGATTTATAATCCTTTGGATATATACCCAGTAGTGGGATTGCTGGGTCAAATGGAATTAATTTTCTTTGCTCTGAAGTCTCTTTTGTCTGTCTGTTTATTAATAAAGCCACTCCAGCTTTATTTTGATTACTGTTTTCATAGTATGTCTTTTGCCTCCTTTCACTTTTAACCCTCTTATATAATTGTATTTGAAATGAGTTTCCTATAGACAGCATACAGTTGAGTCAAATTTTTCTTTTATTAATCAATTCTAATCATTTTTCTTTAAGTTGGTGTGTTTAGATCATGTATATTAATGTAATTGTTTATATTTGAATTAATTCTACCATTTTATTATTTGGTTTCTGTTTTCTCCCTCTATTTTTTGTTTTTCTGTTTCCCCTTTCTTGCCTAATTTTAGGTTAAGTAAATATTTTTTAATTTTTTTATTTCGAAATAAATTTTAGATTTATAGAAAAGTTGCAGTGATAATATAGGAAGTTATTGTATATTCCTCACTTACTTTCCCCTAATGTTAGTATCTTGTATTACCATGGTACATTTGTCAAAATTAAGAAAACAATAATTGGTACATTATTGTTAACTAAACTCAAGCCTGCTTGGATTTTGCCAATTTTTCTACTCATACCATTTTTTAATTCTGAGATTCAGTACAGTATGCCACATTATATTCAGTCACAGTTTTATTTGAATATTTTTAGCATTCAGTTCTATCTATTGTGATTTTAGCTATATTTCATGTAGCTATTTTAGTGGTTGCTCTAGGATTTACAAATACATATGGACTTAAGTTTTCACCATTAACTTACAATCAATGTTTTGCTACTTCAATTAAAATATAGAAAATATAACAATATTTAGGACACTTTACCCTCTCCCTTTTGCGCTGTATTTGTCTTATATATTACATCTACTTACATTAAAATCTCCAAAAGACAATGTTATAATTTTTGCTTTCAGTGACCAAAAAGAATCTCAAAATTGAAAATAATCCATTATATTTACCCAGATATTAACCATTTTTTGTTGCTCTTCCTTTATTTCTGATATCCTAAGTTTCCTTCTGTTAGTTCTCCTTTGTTTGATGAACCTACTTTAGCAGTTCTTTTAGAGCAGATCTGCTGGTTATAATTCTCTTAGTTTTCTACCATATGAAAATATCATTGTTTTACCTTTATTTATTCCTAAAGTTTATTTTTGCTCAATTTGGAATTGTGCTGACAGTTTTCTTCTTTCAGCACTTTAAAAATGTGCTGCTTTCTTCTGGCCTGCATCATTTGTAATGAACTATCCATGATCATTTAAATTGCTGTCCCTCTGTAGGGAATGTGTTGTTTTTCTTAGGCAGCTTTCAAGAGTCTTTGTTCGTCTTTACTTTTCATCAGTTTATGATGTGTCTAGATATGGATTACTTTGGGTTTATCTTATTTGTGATTCAGTCAGCTTCTTCAATATGTAGGTTTATGTACTCTGCCAAACTTGAGAAATTTTCATCCATTGTTTCTTCAAATAATTTTTCAACATTTCACTCTTCCCCCTCCTGTTTGGATCTCTGATGACATTAATGTTAAACCACACAGGTCCTTAATGCCCTATTCATTTTTTCAGGCTGTTGTCTATTATTCAGATTGTATAGTTTCTATTGATCTATCACCACATTCACAGACTCCTTGCTCTCTTACTAAGTCTATCCTGTAAGTTTTAAAATTTCAATTATTTTATTTTTCAGTTTTGAAACTTCCATTGGTTTTTATTTATAGCTTTTATTTCTTTACTGAGACTTCCTGTTTTAGGATTTGTTCCAAGAGTGTTTGCACCTGCTTACTTGAACAATTTTTAAGTATCTGCTTTGAAATATTTATCTGATAATTCCAACAAGTGCTTCAATTCATCATGGGCATCTGTTGATGGCCTTTTCACATGTGAGTTGAAGTTTTTATGGTTCTTTGTATGCTGAGTAATTTGAAGTTGTTTCCTTAATATTTTGAGTATTATACTATAAGACCTTAGGTCTTGATTAAATTTTATGGAGGATATTGATATTTTTGTTTTAGTAGGCACTTGATCTAGCTAGGATCAGGCTGCAAATTACCATCCTCCTTCTTTGGATTATGATTCCCATGCCAGTTTAGTTTTCTAAGGCTTTGTAGTGCACTTCAGATTTGTCTTAGGTGTGGACCATCCAGTGACCTGTCTGGGATCTGGGCAGTGATCTATTTATTAGTTCAGTTCTCAAAGTCTTTGGTAGGCTAGTTAGGATCAGAACCATGCATATGCAGTTTGAGGGTGACTGGAAATACAGTTTTAAGAATTTTTTTTCATTGGAGAGTGGCATAATGAAGTAGGAGAATATTCTAAGCAAAGGTGTGCCAGCATCTCTAGATAAAACAGAGCCATCTAGGGTGTCAGGTATCTCAGAAATGAGGGCTATTTTATCGCCTTTACAGATGCTATACAACTGGTCCATGAGCAGCGGATATGAGTGGAGGTCTTTGGTAGGTAAATAGAAAAAGAAAGAATTAATTATAATATAATACAGTCAATCCATAAGTTCTTCCAACCATAGATACCAGATTGGGGTTCTCAGACATTTATCAGGCCACTATTCCATGGTTCCTTTTTTCTCTCTGTAGGCTAGGTAAACAAGTAAGTGTCACATTACTGTCGGTTATCACCATGATTACTGCTGTCTGAAGATAATTTTGCATGTTTCAATCTGGCTGTTTTTTTTTTTTTTTTTCAAGAAAAAAACACACAGCGAAGGGATTTTCTTAAGAAATCATCTTAACTGTTTAATGTTGGAGCAACCTAGGTCTGAGTTCTTGGCCCTTCCATCCTCAATCACCAGTCACTGTCTTAGTGATTTGATCTAGGCTCATTACCTTAAACAGAATACGTATGCTAATATCTCCCACATTTTTACCTCTAGCCCATACCTCCCCCTTTGACTTGAGAATTGCACATCCAAATCACAACTCAACCCTTCACTTGAATACATACTAAGTACATGAAAATTAAAATGTTCCAAATTATAATTTGAAGTAAGTAAAAGTATGTTCAAAATTGTAGTCACCTTGCTTCTGCCCTTGCAGTGCAGTCTCTTCTTGGCACATCAGCCAGAGTGATACAATCCTTTTAAAACCTAAATTTGAGTAAATCCCTTCTCTGCTCAGAACCCTCCATTTCACCCAGACTCAAGACCCAAATCTTATAATGGCCTGCTGAGAACTTCATAGTCTAGCCTTGCTAGTTTCATCTCACAGTTCTAGTCCCCCTTGATTATTTAATTCTGGCCATATTGGCCTCTTTGCTGTTCCCCTAATACCCTAGAATATTCCTGCTTCATGGCTTTTGCACTGGCCATCTTGCTCCCTGGGACTGTCTTCCCAGTTATTCATAAAGCAGACTCCCTCACCTGTCTTCTTTTTAATGAGACTTTCCATGACCGCCTAACCTAAATTTGCAACCTCACCTTTACCTTTCTCTGCATTACTTTTCTCCTACCATATTATCTAACATATTATATAATGTACTTACTCATTAATTCTCTAGAATATGAACCCCATGACGGCAAGTTTTTTTTTTTTTTTTTTTTTCATTTTTCCTGCTGTGTGCTCAGGGCTTGATACATACTAGATCCTTAATAAATATATGTTAAAAGAATGAGTAAAAGTATTTCCTGGGTCTGCTTTAACCATACAGCCTGTAGAAGACAGATGTGTTCACTTTTTATTGAATGCTTCCAAATGTGGACAACGAAAATCTCCTGAGTATTTTTGCAAGAGCAAATTCGATGTCATTGATGGTGTAAGATCTTCTGCAAGAAATCAGTGGTTTAGACACCTGCTGTTACTGCATCCTCTTAGAATTGAGTATCAGAAATGCCAAAAGCGTGAGGTTCTGCACAGATTGACTCTTTGCAAGGTGTTGGAAACAGGTACCGAATTAGAAACTGAGAGCTTTGTACTTGGATTGATTCACAGGTTTCAGCGTTTCAACTTCCCAAGTGCTGCTGCTGCTGCTAGTTTCTGAAATATCTTGCAAACGGCCGCCCCAGCTCTTGCTGGTGTGTGCACGTGCACACACAGGCACACTCACGTGCTTTCCTACACCAGGTGCTGCTCCAACACAACTCATTCCTCATCCTAGCTTAAGTCTGGAGGGCTAAGATGATTGCTTAAGGAGGCTGTTGCCAGGACAGAATTTTCCAAGCTCCCCAGTTCTCAAGGGAATGAGGTGTGTCTGATGGTGTCCACAGTTCCCTCCCATATCTGACAGCACAGAAATATTTCACTGTGTCGTGGTGGTTAAAACAGGCATGACAAGATTGTGATTTTNACACCTGAGCAATTGTGGCTTCTCTGCCATCTTACTGGCAGACAAGGTTAAATACCTGGTGATTCTTCAGTCTCAGAACTGGTCCTGAGCACTTTCTTCTCACTCACAATGTGAGATTGGCCTGTATTTCCTTCTGGAACCTTTCCCCTTTTCACCATGACCCTGCATCCCCAGGAATCCAGCCCCAAAAGGCTGTAGAGTTCTATGAAAGAAACTGTCTGCTGGATTTGTAACACAGAATGGTTATTTGAGGTGCTTTGTTTTTTATGTATCTGTGTTAAATGAGTTGCAGACACTCTTGTAGAAGTGGAACCTGAGGAAAATTCGAGCCCGTTTTCTGTAAAACATACCTAAGGCTCACTATAGTGCATATAGTTTTATGAATTCCAGAGACTCCTGGAGCCTCAGGTTAAAAATATCACATCTACTGTGTCAGTGACCTATTTTCTAATTGGTTTTATGGATGTATAATTAACATACAGCAAAATGCACACATTTTAAGTGTACAGTTTGATGACAATTGTATACACCCATGCAACCACTACCCCACCAAGATATAGAAAATTTCCATCACTGTGGAAAATTCCCTGTGCTCCTTTCCAGTCAAAACCTCACTCTCCCTCAACCAAAGTAACCACTATTCTGACCTCTATCACTATAGATAAGTTTCAACTGTTCAACAATTTTCTGTAAGTGAAATCATACAGTATGTCGCCTTCTGTGTCTGGCTGCCTTTATTAAACATGTTTTTGAAATTCACCCACATTTTGCATGTATTGATAGTTTATTATTTTATATTGCTCAAAAACATGGATATACCATCATTGGTTTATACATTCACCTGTTAATGGACATTTGAGTTACTTCCAGGCTTGGAATATTACAAATAATTGTTCTGAGCATTCATCTACAAGTCTTGGTACATACGATTTATCTTGGGCAAATACCTAGGAGTGAAATGATAAGCATATGTTTAATTTTTAAGAAACTACTTAACTTTTCCAAAGTTTTTTTTTTTATCATTTTATATTCCCATTAGCAGTGTAGATGAGTTCCAGTTGGTTTTTGCATGTCAAAAGAAGGTTCTAGGGAAAAGGCAATGATTAGCTCTCAGGACTGACAATAGTGGAAAATTTTAGATGTTAGTGGTGGAAGTGGGGAGCTTCCCAGAGCTCCACAAATCACACCACATTAGTTATCTTTCAACTGGTTTCCCTGCTTCTTCCAGGAATTAACTTCCTGATATGTTTGTGCACAACAGGAAGGGAGCCAAGGAAAGGTAGTGACTTTGAGGAGATCAATTAGGACCGGGCAGGGTGAAAGAGGCTGAACTTGTAATGAAAAGTCTTACGTTCAAGTTCCAGTTCTTCCATGGACCAGGTGGTGATTATGACCCTCAGCCTGTGTCTCATTATTCTCATCTGTGAAATAGGGAACATAAAGCCCACCCTACCTGATTTATAAGGTTACAGTGAGGATTAACCCTGGCAGAGGATCCATGTGTGCAAGGACTTTACCAAGGGCAGAGATTGTGATGGCATTGATGGGGCTGATACAACTGCCCAGATTCTCTTCTAGAGTCTTGGAGTTCAGACAGAGAGGCAGAGTGAAGGCATGGATGGCCCCACTTCCTAGTCAAGGGCAAAGTCTCATATAGAATAGCATCCTGCTCTGCTCTCAAACTGAAGTTGGCTGGGGAGCATTGGCAGAGACAATTACAAGACATCAGAAATTGGAGATCTGGGTGCCACTCTCTGCTGCGTTAGCAACGGAGTAAGTCCTTGGAAGTTCCCTGAGCTTAAATTTTCTCACTGATAAAATTGAGATGATGATGTCTTCCTTTCCATCCCTCCCTGAGAGTTGAAAGATCTCTGTGAGATAGAAGCGTCATTGTAAGCTGCTGCACTGTTTCCATGAACAGTAGATAGATGGCTGGGGCTAGGGCTGGAGCTGCCCAGAAAGCCAGGGCTTTGGAGTCTAACACACCCAGGCTCAAGTCCTACTGAAACCCCAACCCCTTGCTTACCTTCTCAAGCCTCAGGTCCCCTATATGTAAAGTAGGGGTAGTGATACTTCTGAGGCTGGAGATTTAAATGAGTCAAAGAGTGCTATGGATATAGTGCCAAGCTCCAGGTTGGGCAGAGTGAAGCTACTCAGTAAATGAGATAGTGGTAGCTAAGTAAGAAGGTTAAAATGACATCCACTGGCTACAAGCCTGTGACATTGACAAATGTTATGTTACTTATCCTCCTACATCTGGTGGGATCACAGGGAAGCACACTGTGAGATGGAGGTGGACATGGAGATGTGAGTGCATGAGGTTTATTGAGGAGTGTGCTTGAGATCAGCAGCAGTGGGTGAGCAAAGAAGGCAGGGCTGGGTCAAGGGAGGAGTTGAGCTGCTTCAGTGTGGTCACAAATGAGACCTCAATTTAATCCCTGGGACCTCTGGAGCTAGGGTAGGCTCACTGAGTTGTCTAGAATCCAAGTGAGGCAATGAGCCTTTATACCCCTGCATAACCCTGTCATTGAATGTGGCTGCCCCCAAGAAGGAGTGTGACCTTGAGGGCTTTTTCTGAAGGAACAATAAATGTGAATTGTCCCCATGCCAGCACTCCCAGCAGCTGGGGGAATAAGTGCCTCAGTCCTAAAGGTACATTTGGATAGCATACCACAGCATCCACTAAACCTCAGTTTCCTCATCTTTAAAATGTGGAGAATCATAGTGTCTAACTTATTGCTTTAGATCAGAATTAAAAGAGTTAATACGTAGAAAGTCCTTAAAACAGTGGCTGCTGCATATTATTTGTAGTACTAGGATTTTAGAAAACATTCAATAAATCCCTTTCAAATGAGTGAATAGATGAATGAGCTCTTTTAACCCTGTCCAGAATAAAAAACAAATGTCGTGTTTGCTCATTTGAGGGAAAAAAAGCCCACCAGCCAGGTGACAAAGCATTTGGCTGGAAAGCAGAGAATTCAATATATTTTAAACCATGGGACTTCTGTGCAGAGGAAATTTAAATCTCTTTTTCAAAACATTTGCGGCACCTGAGGGTCCGGTATTCCCCATGTGCGCATTGCCAGAGTCCTTTACCCTCAGTGTGTTGAGCTGCAGTATGGGGATTTGACAGCTGAAGACAGCTCAGCAGGGTGCAGGAAAGCAGACATTTAATGTGCTTTGACAATACAAAGGGTTATATAAACGACCCAGTTTCTGTAATTTTGCTGTAACTGTCATGAGAATTGCTATAGACAGATACGGAGAAGGCCCTGTTTATGCACTTAAACTTTAAAAGGTTTAACCACTAAACGCAGTCTCTTTCTCTTCCCCTCCCCTCCTCACAGTCCTGCATTTAAATTGCATTGAGGTGGGGATGCAGGGCCAGGGGATGGCAGTTGAAATAATGGGTTACCTTTATCCGTCCAGCTCCTGGATCAGAGCCCCACTTTCTGACTCCTGGGCCAAGCTCCTGCCCCCGGCCAGCCTTCTCTGGAAGATTTCCTTCCCTACCTGCTCGAGACAAGATGCTGAGAGGGGGAGGGATGGCAGGAAGTGAAATGCTCTGACTCTGAGCTTACGGCTTTTGCCCAATTTAAATCTGGTTCCCATCCCAGTGTTCAGAGCACGTTGCTGTTTGATTCTTGCCATCTCGTCTTAGAAGACTTTTCCGAAGGTGGGGGTGGGGATAGTTCTAAAGCCAGACAGGCAGGAGGCGGGAGGGTTTATACAGGCAGATACCACAGGCTTCCAAGCTAAGTGCCTTAGCGGAGAGAGCTCCCGGCTGATGCTGACATTTCTCAGACAGGAGATCAATAAGTGGGCAGAGCTTGAAAAGCAAATCATGCTTCGACCTGCCCTGGGGAACCCTCAGCAACTGTCATGGTAGAGAAGGTGTCCCAGAGGAGGCCAGGAAAGACAGGGGGATGCAGATAGCCTTGATATAGCGAGATGGGGGCAGGGAAATCGAGACTGCCCAAGGAGATGAAAGGGGCAGACGCTGCCATCCTCTTTACTCCCATCCTCCCTCCACAGTTCTTGGTGAGTGTGTTAGGACCCCTGACTTCTGCCTCCTTGGTAAAACCAGACATTTGGAGGTGGATCTGCAGCTGATGTGGCATTTCCAGTCCAAATGCGATTGGCTTGAGCATGGAAGGCTGCCTCAGCTGAGCGACTCTCTATCTGTAGTTGAGCCCCTCCTAAAGACAGAAGCCTTACTCCCTATCCAACCAGAACCCAGGAGGAGTTTAAATATTTCTCCACACTCCAATCAGATGGTCAAGAAAATTTTCTAAATCATGCATACACACACAAAGTGAACCCCACAGAACTGAAAGTGGGTACAAAACTTGGTTCTGATCTGGTAAACCTGGTTCATTCCAATAATTTAAACACTCTGCTTTGGAAATTCAGTCTCCTTGATTTTAAATAGTGTCCCTGTCTTAGTCCGTTTCATGTTGCTATAAAGGAATACCTAACACTGGGTAATTTATAAAGACAAAAGGCTTTTATTTGGCTCACAATTTTGATGTCTGGAAAAGTTCAAGATCAGGTATATGGTGAAGGCCTTAAGCTGCTTTCACTCATGGTGGAAGGCTAAACGGAGCTTATGGGTGCAGAGATCACATGGTGAGACAGAAAGCAAGAGAGTGAGGAAAGAGGTACTGGCCTCTTTTAACAACTAGCTCTCAAGGGAATTAATAGAGCGAGAACTTACTCCTTCCAGAATGGCACCAAGCCATTCACGAGGGATCCACCCCCATGACCCTAACACGTCCCATTAGGCCCCACCTCCAACACTGGGGATCAAGTTTCAGCATGAAGTTCAAAGGAGACAAATAGTCAAATCAAAGTAGTCTCTCTCTCCAGTTTGCTTTTCTTCACTTGATCCTCTCCAAGGTGGTACCTGGGTATGGGGTGGAAACATGCTACAACCTTCTGGAGGTGGAAGAAGGGGATCTATATGGTGTAATCATTCCAATTCCTGGGCCTTCATGTCTCCACCACAACAGATGTCCCACAGTGCTGACAACAGTCTGTGGTTAGTGAATCTGTGATGTCCTCTCTGCTGACTGTCCCTACTCAGCCCTAGCAGCTTTTGAATGTCCCCTGAGACACGGCCATGACCCCTATTCAATTTCCCATTTAGGTGGCCCAATCAGCTCACTTGGCTCTAGAATTTTTTTTCTTTTTTTTTTCACTTTCCAGCCTTTGTCTTGCCAACATCTATGTTCCCCTAGGGGCCTTTGAGCATTTCTAGCATCTCTTGTGTGTCAAATGGAGCTGGGATAGCTCAGGAATGCTAACTCAACTTGCTCTCTGCCTCACCAGTAGCTACTTGAGGTTACTGCAGGTACACCGTGGTAGGCTGGCTCCTCTGGAGTCCCAGACAGAGAGTAAAATGACTGCACTTCTGCCCTTGGCTTTCCTTCACTCCAATCAGACAACTTCCCTCTCTGAAATGGCTTTTCCTTCACTCTAATCAGACAACCCTCTCTGAAACTTTCATCCAGATAGAGCCAGAAGGAGCAGGATTTTCTGGTCTAGTTGAGGCTTCACTCATGCCATATATACTGTCTTCCTTATCCAAACTACCTCATGGTTTAGCCTTCATGGCAGAGGCTGGACGAAGAAAGAAATGGTTTCTCTTCTTAGTTTGGGTTCTTTTGAAAGCAAAGCATGAAACAAGGTCCTGGGTGAAGGTGGTTTATTTCAAAGATGATCCCAGTGAAGAAGTAAAATGAATGAGTGGAGAAAAAAGAAAAGACTAAGACAGAGTAGGAAGAAATATCAATATAATGGAGGGCAATAGGGGCTGATTTCCCAGTAAAGTGCATAGAATGTCTTATAGAATTGTTCACTGGAAGGGCAGGAGGCTGAGGTATTTATTCACTAGCCACTGTCTGACCCTGGTGAAGATTGTCCCTAGGGGTATTAACTTTCTCCCATTTCTGAGCTGCACAAGCACATGACCAAGGCAAACTTTCACATAAGTAGTGAAGTTTCAGGGGCAGAAAGAAGACAGACACTTGGCTTGAGGTAAGTCTGCCTATCACAACTGAGGCTGAAACTGGAGGTGGCCCGAGGGGATGATGAGGGTCTCTAGAAGTGTTTTATATACTTCCCTAAAGGAAATTTAAATGAGGAGGAATTTTTTAAAATATATTTTTGTATGCCTTAAAGATCTAGTCTAATCTTCTTGTTTTAATGGGCAAAAACTGAGGACCTACAAAATCCTGATTCACCCAAGGCCAAAATGGTCAAACGCTGAGACACAACTACAACTTGGGTGCTGGAGATTCAGGTCAGAGCTCTTTCTGCTATATCATACAAATCCATTCAGTCAACAATGCAATCTTCATAGGATTGTGAAGTATAATGATAGTCCTGCTTTCAAGGAAGTTGTAATGTAGATGATGACAAAAGTTTGTTCTCTAGTCATCATATGTATTTCTTAGAAAGGGTACTGGCTTAAGTATCCTCTATGCAATCAGCTAATACTCCAGAAACATAAGGAAGAGACCAAAGGGCACCCAAAATACAGAGTGGCTATGAGAAATATGCACTCAGAAAATTGTAATTGGGCATTAATCTGAGCTAGGAAGGTGTGGCAGGTCTGTCTCTGGAAGTCTTTTTCCCAAGATCCCTGCCTCCTACAATTCACCCTGCCCTTGTGAAATAGTCTCTTCTTTCTGTGTAGGCTGGACCTAGTGACTCCCTTGTAATGGATAGATTATGGCAGAAGTGATGAGATGTCTCTTGCAAGATTAGGCTATAAAAAGACCATGGCTTCTGTTCTGGGTGCTTTCTCACATACTCTCTTGTGTTGTTTGCTCTGGAGGTGGCCAGCTACCATGCGATGAGACAACCCTCTAAAGAGGTCCATGTGAGTGAACCTGGAAGCACATCCTCCCCAGGTTGAGTCTTGAAATGAGACTACAGCCCCAATGATACCTTAATTGTAGCTTCAAGAGAGACACTGAGCCAGAGTACCCAGCTAAGCCATGCCCAGTTTTCTGACCATATGATACTGTGAGATAATTTTTGTTTTTCATTGCTAAATTTTGGAGTGATTTGTTATACAGCCATAGGCAATTGATAAAGAAAGCACTGCGTTAGATGTTGGCAATGAAAGTATGAGTAAAATGTGTGTACTTATGAGCAAGTAACAGAAATCTATGCAAACTATGTTAAGCAGAAAGGAACATGTATTGGAAGGACTTGTGGTTGTCTCTCAGAAATCAAGGGTAGGAACGGCAACAGGACTCATGAAGACTGGGGCCAGAACTTAAGATCTGTTGAGAACTAGTTAGTGAGTCACTTTTTTTCCTGACTTCCTCTGTCTTTGAGGTTATTAAATATTTTGTGATGGCCTCCTTCTGTCTTGATGACTGATATTTTCTATTTCTTCTTGTACATGGGAAAAATCCAACATCCTAGGGGATCTTACGTGTTGTGATAGTTAACTTTACATGTCAACTTGACCAGGCTAAAGTATGCCCAGGTAACTGGTAAAACAGTTATTTCTGGCTACGTCTGTGAGGGTGTTTCTGGAAGAGATTAATATTTGAATCAGTAGACCAAGTAAAGATCTGCTCTTACCAATATGGGCAGGCATCATCCAATCCACTGAGGGCCCAAATATAACATAAATGCAGAGGAAGAGCACATTTGCTCTCTATTTTTGAGTTGGGATATCCATCTTCTACTGCCCTTGACATTAGTGTTTCAGGTTCTCAAACTTTTGGACCTGGATGGATACTTACACGCCATTGGTTCTCCTGGTTCTCAGTCTTTTGGACTTGAACTGGAACTATACCATTGGCTTTCCTGGCCTTCAACTTACAGATTACAGATCATGGGACTTCTCAGCCCCCTAAATCATGTAAGCCAATGAGTCATAACAGATCTCTCTTTCTTTCTTTCTCTTTCTTTCTTTCTTTCTTTCTTTCTTTCTTTCTTTCTTTCTTTCTGTCTTCCTTTCTTTCTCCTCTCTCTCTCCATATATATATATATATATATATATATATATATTTTTTTTTTTCTGTTATTCAGGAGAACCCTGACTGATACACATATTTTCTCCGTCTGTGTATAGCAGATATTTACTTAAGTTGCTGTGATTAAATTCCCAATTCCTGGAAGAGAACATCAATTGGCATATCTTAAGTCAGTTGTCCTTTTTTGGTCCCTTTAAGAGAGGAAGCAAATGGGGCTATGGAGCTGGCTGTTCACTCAGAAGGGATTTTTTTGAGAAGAAGATATGGCAAATGCAGGCAAAGTAACTAAGTTTCTTGAACTGCTCCCAAGAAGCTTGCCGTTTATTTGACTGTGCTGAGAAGAAAGGAATCTGGACTTTAGAGCATTTTACTGGCACATTCTTAGCTGGAGGACTGGGAGTAGAGTAGAGAGAGCCATGCACTGAGGCCCAGCTGAGTGGCTTCTTGAAAACCTCTACTCTTTGCTAGGCTTCAGGTTCCTCGCCTATGAGATAAGCAAGTTGACCTCAGGTGATCTCTACTAGCTCTCCTACCTTCAAAATTCTATGACCCTAAGGGAATGAGAAAGCAGAAGTGGCATCTCTAGATGCCCTCATGGAAATTTAGTGCCTGTTATTGTGTGACCAGATAGTCTATGTCTCCAACATGTGCTGGAGGCACTTAGGGATGTGAGATCCCTGGCCAACACTAAGATCAGCAGTGTTGATCTTGAGAACAATCAAACCATGATGTCCCAGCTTTTAGAAGAAAGCATGTATTTGTGAGCAAAGATACAGATACACTGAACTTTAGAAGCTCTCAGTGACCTTGAGCCTTATATAGTTGAAGGCTACCTAGAGAATTTACAAGGCAGAACATTTTAAAAATAGAAAAACCAATTTCATCCCCAAGGCTATGCTGCCTTCTTGCAGAAGGTTGTTGGGATGACCACAGTTGCTTTTTGAATAATGGACTGGGGTATACCCATATGTGATATTGGTCTCATGCACCCAGCCTCCCACTTTCTCTTACACACACACAGACACACACACACACACACACATCATCATCATCATCATCAACAACATCATCATCTCCTGAGAGTCCTGATCTCAGTAATTTTTCTTCAGGCTTTCTCTCAGCCACTCAGCATTCAGCCTGTGACTGACATCATCATGTCTGGAAAGAAGCACCAATTAGCCTGTTTCTTGCCTTGTGTCATTTGCATGTCACCACCTTATTCCAGTGTTGGTGGAGATTTCATTTTTGTTTTATTAATCTCAGTGTAGAAACACCTTCCTCCCCTTGGCATTTCTAATACCTGGAAGGAGAAATGGGTGGAAATAATTACCTCTGCTCAGTTCACGCCTGAACTAGAAGAAGGTGTGACTCAGGTCTGGAATCTGATAAGGAGTTGCCTTTCTAGGAAACAAGACTTACACAAGGAATACCAATTTAATGTGGCAGACACGTTCTTGCTTTGCTTTCCTTTCCTTTTTTCCCCCTTTCACAAAGAGAAGCAGTGCGTGTGCTAAGGGGCTGAGAATGCGGCTACATCTTTGTGATAGCAGGAAGCCACCTCCCTCACCAGTGAGGGTGGATTAGTTAATGCCTGTTAAATGCTTTGAAATGAAATGTCTTCTGTACCCAAATACTCAATCTGATTATAGCCCTAGGTCTGATATCACAGAAGGGAAATGTAGTTCCTGACTGTCACCATAGCTGTCAAAGTGGGCCTTTTTTTTTGTGGGAGCTGTGATTGCTGCTTCCTTCCTGATCAAAGGACAACACCTTGGAAAGGAAAAATGGCACTAGGCCTTACCCAGTTGTGAGAGACAGGAAAGGAGTGGGGTGCACGGAGAGAAAGAGGGAGATGGAGCAAAAATCTTGAGAAGAGGGAGGAAGGGGATTGGGTAAGGAACAGAGGGAGAGAAAGGGAGAGAGAATTCGAATTATTATCAGGATCGCAGAGCTGTAGCCTACCTTTACATTTTTGTGAAACCTGCTGAAAACAAATGCAATCTTGGAAAAGATAAAGTTTACCCTAACAACAACAACAACAACAACAACAACAAAAAGCTGTTGCATAATACTTCGCTTTTCCAAGCTAAGGTGTCAGGGATTGTTTTACTTGGCTTTGCTTTATCTGTTTGCTTATTTGGTTAGTGGGTTGATTGGTTGGCAGCATTTTGTTATTTTAGTGTAAAATCCAACAAAATATGAACCTTTTTATTTTGCCAAGGTAGCTCTTTCTTTTTGCCTTGAGATATGGCCTGATCATTTGCCCCAGTTGCAGCAAGATTCGAGACTTCCTCACATGAAATGACAGGTCCAGCCTGCCTGGACCTTCTTGGATTCTGATCCTGTCTTTGTCTGCCTTGGAGAGACCTGCACTCAGGCAGTGATTCCAGCTGCCCTCTAGTTGCAGGCAGCTGAGGCTTGCTCTTATCCGATGGTCATGCTGAGCCTGCTAAGTTGAATTCCTTTCTTTATCTGTGGGGAAGAGGACACAAGGCAACTCAGAGATAGAAAAGATAATGGGCAATGACAAGAGAGGGTTCCTGTCAGGGAAAATCTGACAAAAAGAAGGTAGAAGTACAGCTGAGTCTGTGAGTTCTCCAGTCTGGAGGCTGTCAATGCCCATGCCAGTGGAGTCTTACCCAGAATGAGATGGAGCATCACTCATTCATTCATTTACCCTTTTTTCTTTTTCTTTCTCTCCTTTCTCTTCCTTCTTTACTTCCTTCCTTTCATTTTTATCTTTCTTCCCCATTTCTTTTATCATACATTTATCTGTTCACCTGCATTCATTAATTATAATATTTATTTATTCTGCATTTATTATATGTCTATTCTTTCAACTAACATGTATTGAGTATCTCCTATGTACTAGGTACTATTCTCAGTTCCAGGCTTACAATGATAAATAAAATAAGGATTCTGACTTAAAGAAATCAAGCTCATAACCAAATAACCATATTAAAATTAAGCATAATACTTGTCCTAATAAAGAACCAGTGAGGTTTTGGGGTGCTCAAAGCAGAGGGCTTACGTCCAGCTACAGGGATTTCAGAAACTTTTGCAGAGGAAGTAGCATGAGCAGGGCCTGAAGAGAGAGAAGAAATTTTCCTACATAGTCATTGATGATTGACCAGAAATACAACTGTCAGTAGGCCCAACTCAAAGAAGGACACAAGGATAAGTCTTGCTGGATTAATGCCAGGAATGAGATGACTGGGGCACAGGGTAGAGCAAGCAGAGGCCAGAGTTGGACCCAAAGTCTAGAAACCCCCAGGGTACTGTGCCACTTTCCTCTCTAACATGGCTGCCACATCCAATATTAAGGGCCTCTTTCTGGGATGGCAGAAGGGGCTCCAAAGGCCACCGATAAAACATGGTCACTTGAGAGAAGCAGGAGGGAAGGTTGCCTGGGTAGTGGGTGAATATCCTGGACTCTTTTCTCATTAGAAATTCAGCCTAGATGAATTGATCGCATTTTGCTAATTTTAACGAAGTATTATGCATTGTAGCCCAAGCTTGTACAACAAAATGAATAAGAGCAGTGAGTTTGGATTTTCGTTTTCACAGACCAATGCAATTTTTAAAAATCAGGGGGATGGCCATAAGTATGTCAACTTTTAGTTTTGGCAAGAAAGAATATACTCAAAATTTGCCAATTCACTATCACCATCTGTGGCAAAGACTACTAATTGCCTACCAAGTACCCATTCTCCCCTTTTTCTTGACAAACTGAATGCTATTTTATTTGGGGAAGCAATATGGCCAAATCAAAACCACATTTTCTAGCCTCTGTTGGTCACTGAGTGGAGCATCTGCAAAAGCTCTTAAAGAGGGCTGACTGGTTGGCATGGGTCTTTTTCATCCCTCTCTTGTACTTTCTTCCAATTTAAAATTACCATCTTTGGAGGACCATAGCTGGTCCTCCAAAGCTCTCTTAGTGTTTGTGGTTCTCTCCATTGATGCCCAGCCCATATTTGACCCTTGTGGGTGTGTAAGGGGAGTGAGCATGTTGATATCTGACCCCTCACCCTTCTCTTTCTTTCTGAGGCTCTGCCTTCTGTCATTGCAAAGGCTTTTGTTTGCTCCTGCTGTCTGGGAGCAACTGCCTTTGAATCATAACCTTCTCATTTCATAGAGAGAACTATACCTTCCATATTAGTTAATGTTCAGCCAAGATAGCATAAAGTACTCTAGGTGTTTCAAAACAGAGGAAGCTGAATACATAGAATTGGTTACAAACGCATTGGATGGGCAGGAGGAAGAGATGTGTGGTAGCAACCATGACACTCCATCCAGAACCACCTTCAAGGAAGGATCTGCTGTTCCAGCTTCTGGGAGTGCTGTGGGAAAGCAGCCTCCAGCTGTTAGCCTCTTCAGGGCCTGCCTCAGCTGCAGATAGCACCTTGCTCAAGGCTACACCCTCCTGGGGTGCCATTTTGGCTCACTACTGGATTACTAATGGGCCCTATACACTCCAGATATCCCTGTGGGAATGTCCAAAGTTTCACCAGAACTGCATCACAGTTTGACTCTCCATCTGCCCAATTCTGCTTTCTCCAACTCCTTCCCACAATTGATAATTCTTAATAAATATCCTGCCTGCCAGACTTTATCTTGGTGTCAGCTTCCAGAGAATACAACCTGTGACATGAGGTAACCCAGAATTAGTAACTAACCGCAGGAAGTCACAGACATCTCTACACTGGAACAACAGTGTTCAGAGCCTGTCCAGGAACTGCTCACCATCAATGGGCTGGAGCATTTGACATGGCTAGAACAGAGCCATTGCTGAAACCCCAGAGGCCCCTCTGACTCACCAAAGTCACTGGAGCCTGGAGCCACCCACTACTGACAAAGATGCCACCAGACATAGAAAAAAGAAAAATGTCTTCTATCTCCCTCTCACCTTCCCAGTACCCATCACTCTTTCTCATTAGAATAAACTGCCTGGAAGCCAACTGGCAAATAAATCTGGACAGCTGTTTTCATAAGGTTCCAATCCTGAATGACACAGAGGAGAGCATGAAGGGCAAGAGTGGAACTGAGAGAGACGAGGCAAATTACTGGCAATATACCCCAGCCTCAAGTCCCCACCTTATGGCAGAAGAATTGAGGAGAGGAGGAAGGATGAGCATTCAGATAAGACCCCAGGCCTGGCTGACATCTTGATGTCAGGCTCATGAAGGACTGAAGCAAAGGATCGAGCTAAGCTACACCCAGATTCCTGCCCCCCACCCCTAGACACTGTGATATAATAAATGTGTGTTACCTGAAGCTGCTAAGTTTGTGGTAATTTGTTGCACAGCAATAGATGACTAATACAGTAGGTGATTAACAAAGTGGGATGAGGAAAGCCTAGGAAAGCATTTTAGAGAAAGCATGCAACAAAAAATCATGTTTCTATAGGTAGCAAAAGAAAAAAGAATATCTGAGCAGAGCAAACAACAATTACTTAGGAATATGAAAATGCATAGTGTGTTCCAAAATTTACAAACAGTTTGGTGTTTCTAGACTTTAAAATGTTGGGGTATGTGGCAAGAAATTAAGCCAAGAAGCCATGAAAGCAAAACTAGAGGTTCTCAAATTTGGCTGTCCATTAGACGTATCAGGGAACTGTATACATAAGGATGCCTGGCCCCGACCCCAAGAGATTTTATTGTAATAAGTGTGAAGTGTTGTGTTGACATACGCATTTTGAAAAACTCTCCAGGTGGTGGAAGGAGTAGAGTGAAACCAGTGAGGTACTTGCCTCGGTACAAAACTTAAGGGGACACCAAAAGAAAAAACTAAGCAGTCAAGATAAGTAATGTTTCAATGCAATATTTAAAAAATCAAAATTGGCCAGGCGCAGTGGCTCATGCCTGTAGTCCCAGCACTTTGGGACGCCTAGGTGGGTGGATCACGAGGTTGGGAGTTCGAGACCAGCCTGACCAATATAAAGAAACCTTATCTCTACTAAAAATACCAAAATTCGCCAGGGTGGTGGCACACGCCTGTAGGCCCAGCTACTCATGACACTGAGGCAGAAGAATCGCTTGAACTTGGGAGGCGGAGGTTGCAGTGAGTTGAAATTACACCACTGCACTCCAGCCTGGGCAACAGAGTGAGATTCCATCTCAAAAAAAAAAAAAAAAATCAAAATTAATGCAAAAACTCCATAATAAACAAAATACAAATTTTAAATAAAGATAAAATACTCTGGTGGTTCTAATGTACAGAGAACCACTGTTCTAGATCTTGAGGGAACTTGTATACTGTCCAGTAAATCTAGGGATTTGTACTGGGCCAGGTTTAGGCATTAAGCAGCAGGGAGACATGATCAGATTTATGTTTTTTGAAAGTTTCTTTGGCTGCTGAGCAGTAAGTAGGTGGGGAATGGAGGATAGGTGTGGTAGGATTCCGATACCAGAGAAAGACAGACTAGCTGGATAAATCTTACTGGAAAGTGATTCAGAATGAACTAAAATCAATCACAGCAAGGTTGGAGGAGAAGAAGGATGAGTCAGTGGCTATGCTGCTGCTGGCTGCACCAGCATGCAAAAGTGGATTATATACATCTCTTTCCCAACTTCATGCTCGATGATGTCATATTGTTAGCTAAAAATTAGCTGTGGTGAAGGTATTTACACTACAGAAATTGGCAAACATTGCAAATCAGAAGGTAGTTTTATTTTTTTGGCTGAGAGGCATGTTTATGAACATGACTAACTCATAGGAGTTAAACATGGAGGGAGAGAGGGACTGAAATGACCCACAAGATGACTGTCTGGTGCCAGTAACTAAATTATGAACTTAAGAGTGGATTGGCTCCAAGCTAATCATCAGTTGCAACAACAGTGTGCAAGGAGGTATCTGAGGTCACCAGTAGTCTTATAAGCTCAGCAGCTGGAAGGAAGATTTCTAGGATGCCATTTGTTACGGTGCAAAGCAGCTCTGAGGAGCCACAAGCCCTAAAAGATTTAGGGTATGCCTAGAGAACATTGAGAGACAAGCTGAATAGCAAAGAATTGGTCTGTGATCTTTAGGAGTCTATGTCTAGGAAAAAATTATGAGCATCACCAGTAATGGAGCTGGTGTCCACTCAGGCACCATAGAAGTGATTAATATCAGATGATCAACTGGGAATTAAGCTGGGAGTGTTGATTCTAGGGTCTGGTCTGCCAATAATTTGTTGGCTAACATAAGACAATGTGTTAAACCTCTTAGTGCCTCATTTTCTTTATCTATAAGATAGTCTTACTTTTTTTCCCATATTACGGTGTGATTTTGAAGATAAAATGAAATGAGATAATATCTGTTAAGAGTCCCATAAAAATTTAAAGGAACTCTTCAAATGCAATATATGGTCACACAATTGTATAAATTATTATTATGTTAATAGTATTATACTAATTATCTAATACTTTTCAAAGACCTGAATGAACCACAGTGATGTCACTATAGCCAGGCTTCTACCTTTAGAGAGGTTTGGAAAGCTGGCCAACTTTCAGTTCTATGAGCGGCAGCTAACTAAAGTTTTGGTTTATTTTTCACTTCGTACTTCATTCCTTTGGAATTTAAGAAATTACTGCTCTGCCTTAAAGGGGAAATTTATTTGGTCTCATGATAAGTAATTTTAGCTTAGCTTGCCTACTTGTGTTTGAGTTCAAAGTTTCTCTAGATACATTATCATTTAAACTAGAGGGAAACAATCTTCCTTAACTGGAGCACAGGGCCATGACCTTGCCTACATGATGGGCAGCTAATCCACTTAGAACCAGTGACTCGCGTTGTATAATTTATAAGACCCCATGAAAAGACAGGCCTCCATAGATTAATATTTCAGCTGTCTTCCCTTCCATTTCATACTCTGGATGTGGCAGCAACAATCACATGAATCATTCCTGAACTGAGTCGATATCAAAAGATCCAGAGCTTTATCTGCATTCGCTGAAGGTCCAGCTCATTCAAGGGAAGTTCCTATAGGATTTCAAATACATGGGTGATTTGCCTTTGACACCTCTTACCCCAATCTTACTGTGCTAGTGTTTTAAAAAGTAGCTTTAAATTCTTTGAAAAGCTTTATGTTTTTATTTAAAGGTGGGGGGTTCTGGTTCATGTCCTCTTGAATCTGAACAGGCTTGTGATTGCTTTGACCAAGAGTATGGTGGAAGTATGCCCTGTATGTGACTTCTGAAGCTAGGTCATAAAATGTCATGAAGTTTCCTCTCTCTTGAAATGCTGTTCTCAGGACACTCTCTCAGGACACTCCCGTTCACAACCCTACTATCATGCTAAGAGAAGCCCAAGCCACCAGCAAAGGTCATATGTAGGTATTCTGGCCACCAATTCCAGCAGAACCCGGCTTTGAATCATCACATCCCAGACACCAAGCATATAGGTGAAGAAGCCTGCAGATGATTCCAGTCAGAAGCCATGGATTCATCCAGCCCCTTAAGTCCCTCTGCCTGAGGCAAACTATGGAAAAGAAACATTGTAGAGCAAAGACAAATCATCCCTGGTATGCCCTGTCTGAAATTCTAACCCACAGAATTCATGAGCATAAGAAAATGGTGGTTGTTTATGCCATTAAGTTTGGAATAGTTTGTTATGCAGCAATAGGTAGTTAGAACACTGGCTGACTAAGCTAAAGTTTCTTTTCCTTTCTTGAGTATATGAGAAACTATTGACCTAGTTAAAAAGGATACATTTCTTCCAAACAAAAATACTGTTCTGTACCTCTGGCTGAAGTATTAAGCCTTCTGAATGAGAGCTCCACATTTTTTGTCCCTGTCTGTTGACTTCCTGATGGAAAGACTAGTTCTTGGTGTCGAATTTCCTTTCTCTGTCCCATCTTTACAGGTTTTTTTTATGATTTATTTCCCAATTCATTTATTTTTCAAATAAGTGTTTGTCAAACCACTACTATGCAGTGGGTGTACTTCTAGATGTTCAAGATGTGATGGTAAGCACAACATGCAGGGTCTCCGTCTTTCTGGACATGGAGTCCAGTACAGAAGTCTTACTGTTGTTCATGCCACAAACTCTTTTGACATCTGGTGAGGTCAATGAACCCTTTCTCAGAATTATGTTTTTAAATTTATAAAACATCAGAGCTCATGAAGGAAACTGCTGATATTGCAGTAATTACCAAAATATTTTAAAAACACATTTGTGATATAATAATATATGTGCTTCTTTATTAATGCATTAAATAACAAGATCTAGTTGTGAGCCTAATTAATTTCATGGTAGTGATGAGTGGAAATAACATGTTAAGATCCTTGCAAAAACTGTATTATGAAAATGGCTGTGATGTCTGTTGGTAACAAAGTTACAAGTACAGCCAATGGTACTGTGGTTTGCTGTCTATATACATAATACAAGGAAAAGATACATTTTAGTAAGATTTAGTAGAAATAAATATTTAATATGTAATTTTTTCTTATCCAAATTAATGGATCATCTGAATTCTGTGGTTTATAGATCTCAGATTAACAATCCTTGATCTCAGGTTATAAGCAGACATCAACCAAATAATAAACTGTGATGCCTGCTATATGCATGTATTAGTTTCCTAAGACTGCTGTAACAGAGTACTACAAACTAAGTGGTTTAAAACAAGAATAATTTATTCTTTTTCATTTCTAGAGTCAACAAGCCCAAAATCAACATCACTGGGCTATGCTCCCTCTGGAGGTTCTAGGAAAAATTCCTTACCTTTTCCTGCTTCTGGGAGTTGCTGGCTTTCCTTGGCTTGTGGCTGTATCTTGCCACTCTTCAAGGCCAGCATCTTCAAATCTCCCTGCTCCACTTTCACACGGCTTTCTCTGTGTCTGTATCATAGTTCCTTCTGGCTCTCTCTTATAAGAACACTTGTTATTGCATGTAGAGCCCACCTGGATAATCCAGGATAACCTCCCCATCTCAAGATCCTTAATTTAATCCTGTCTGCAAAGTCTCCATCTTATAAAGCAACAGGTACAGGCTCCAGGGAATAATATATTCTTTCGAGGGTCTGTCTTTCATCCTCCCACTGTGACTATGGGTCCTGATCCAACCTGGGGGCTATGATGTGCCAGGAATGGCTTTCCTGAGGAAGAGACTATGGGCCAAAAACTGAAAGAAGAGTGAGAGTAACTAGATGAAAATGGTGGGTGAGGCAGGTGAGATTGTTTCAGACAGGAGGATGGATTCACTCAAAAACACAGAAACTGGAAGTTGTAGTAGCACCAGCTTGGCTCACTGTAACCTCTACCTCCTGGGTTCAAGCGATTCTCCTGCCTCAGCCTCCCGAGTAGCTGGGATTACAGGCACCTGCCACAACGCCCAACTAATTGTTGTATTTTTAATAGAGACAGGGTTTCACCATGTTGGCCAGGCTGCTCTCAAACTCTTAACCTCAAGTGATTTGCCCACCTCGGCATCCCAAAATGCTAGGATTATAAGTGTAAGCCACTGTGCCTGGCCCTGATTCCCTCTTATAAGCATGCTTAAGATTGCATTGGACCCACCCGGATAATTCAGAATAATCTCCCATCTTAAAATCTTTAACTTAATTACATCTGCAAAGTCTGTTTTGCCATGTAAGATAACATATTCACAGATTCCATGGATTAGCACACAAACATTTAGGAGGGGGCACTATTCTGCCCACCACAGAGCTGTAGTTGAATGGCACAGCCCCTGCCAAAAACACAGAATCAGGGAGAGACTCTTCAAATCTCCTGCCTATGCTTCCCATGATCAGAATCTATCAGCAATCAGCTAGCAAGGGAGCTAGGAGATGCTGTCCCCAGGGGTGAGAAAAGTATAAAATGGATGAGTGGGTGTAGGACTGGTGGGAAAGAGATAGATAATAACTAGCACAGTGACTATGGCTTAGAGGGGATGAGGTTCACTCTGGAAATGTCTTTTACCTAGGTGGTCATGTAGGTAAATAAATGCCTTGAGGACTCCTATCTCAGTTCCTGTCAAGGTTTCCTTGATGAAGGCCAGTCAGGGTAATAATCCTGACTTCCTCCAGCCAAAGTCTGCAGTGGACTAAAATCCTTCAAGTAGTTTCCATTTATACCAAACCTTCCTGTGTTTCAGAATTCAGCTTGAGTCTCACCTTCTCTGGGAATCCATTTTTCATGGGTTCAACTAACAATAATTTGTTCTTGCATTTGTTAATCCATTAATTTATTCAACCAACATTTATTGATGATTTGCTCTTGTATCAAGCACTGTGCTAGGCACTCTGAGTCCCTGCCCCCAAGAAAACCACAATCTGATAGGAAAGAAAAGAAACATAAATAGTCCCCAGGAAAGGATAAGTGGGGGAAGCAGTTCTTGGGGAAGACGTGGAATTATCTGTCAAATTTGAACCACAAAAATGGAACTCCTCAGGTGAGAAAATGTCATATGCAAAGGTAGGCAGCTGTGAAAAGTCTTGGGGTGTTCAGAGAAAAGTGAGAAATTTAAAGAAATTAAAAACATGGAGCACTGGGTAACTTCACAAGAGATAAGTCTGAAAATGCAGGATGGGGCCAGGTTAAGAAGGACTTTGCATGCCAGCTAGGGATTTACAATATATAACAGGAAGCACTACAAGATTTTAAGCTGGAACCTGGAATGATTAGATGTTCATTTTAGCAAGCTGAGGTAGGGAAACCAGGTATGTAGAAGACTGGATCTATTGATTTCAAAGTGCATCCCTGGAGTCCAAGATTACACACGACAGTAGGTTTAGGGTGGGAAGGTGTGCTAGGGCACCTTTTCCTTTATCCACAGCAACAATTTTCATCAGTTTTATACCTTTGACTTTTGTATAAAATTTCCTTTGATGGAAGCATTTTGCTCCAAGATTGGTTAGATCTCACTGTGATGGGACAGCTGGGATGAGGGTCTTGGCTAAAGTTGCTAAGTGAGATTGATAAGCAAGCAGAGGCCAGATATGAACCCCTCTTCTGAGGTTGCAGTGGCAAACTGGACATGGGGGAATGAAAAAGAGAAGTCAAGCATTATAAGGGTTTCTGGCCCTGGTTAGTTAAGCCTGCCTTTGTGGAAAGGGGTTTGTTTAAGTCTAGTATTGGGACTCATGTTTCCATGGGAGTAGATATTGTGAAATAAATCCAGTGTGCATTTGGCTCACTGAAAGTTGAAGGGACTTGTTGCCTCTGGGAAATGCCTTAGTGTTATGGAAATCAGATCATTCATTCATTCATTCATTTACTCATTCATTCATTCAATAAGCATGCTTTGAACACTGCTAGGGTCTGGGGACTTATTAGGTTGTTGCAATTTCTTTTGCACCAGTCTAATAAAAATAGGTCAGACACAGTCCTTACCCTAACAGGATTCACAGCCTAGGCTGTGTTCCATAGCAAGGGAACAAGCAGGGGAGGATGGCTGTGAGAGTGTCTGAAAAAAACTGCAGCCACAGAGAGCCTGGTTGCTAGGGGTGAAGCCATCCACTCCCCATTGCATGGCTTTCCGGGACCTCCCCATTCCTCCCTCTCCAACAGTGGCTGGTCTTAGCCTGCCATCACAATAAAAAGGGCTGGGAAGACGCCAAGCCCTGTCTTTGCCTCAGTCAGGGAATGTGCTCACTCAGCTGGGTCTCAAACCTGAGACAATTGTGGGCTTGTGGGGGAGCTTGATGAAAAGACTCCAGAAGGGTTTCTCTTTTCTTTGCTTTTAGCCTTTGAGAGCCACTCTAAAAATGTTGTTTTCTACTTAATTAGAGTTCTCAAACTAGTCTGTATTTGACAAAGTAAAAAAGTAGAAGAATAAAACGTATGGATTTTTGTTATAGTCCCAGATGACCAATGAGAATAGCCTCAAATTTTAAAGTAACACAATCCAAATTGGGGGTGCTCAATCAGATGGAATATCCCAGGCCAAGTAAGCAGAGCTATTTAGCAAACCAGGCAAAGGTTTTTTTGTAAGCTGCAGACCAAGAGTTTTACAAAGAACCCACAAAAATTGCACAATTAAGCTGCTCCCGCTCCCCTTTTCAGCATACATCTCTTCACACCACGAATGATTTGAAGCCTGCATGCTTTTGGATTGCCCTGGTGAAGATTTAGTTTCCAGCTCAAGGAAATCCATGTCAGAAAATCGCCCTTCAGCATTCTCAGAGGATAAATAAAAAAGATTGCTACTGAAAGAACCTAATTTTGTTTTTCAAAATATATGTGCAAATAGACATTGAAAAAAATATGGGCATGATATAATCAAAATAGTATAAATTGTCATGTACGGATACAGGATAATAATGATTTCTATTTTGGGGGAGGGCTTTTTAATTTTCTTGTCAGTGAACTTCTTTTGTAATAATAAAAAATGGGTTTTTAAAGAATCCCTATGAAAATCAGTTTCCTTATCTGTAAAAAGGGGATAATCATGTTTCACATAATATACATGAGAATTTGATGACATAATATGTACACTGATCTTGCCATAGACTGAAAAGCATAGGAGATATCCAATAGATGGTAAGTAACTATGCTGTGGTGGCATCAATCTATGTTATGTGTTTTAAAATTACCTTGTTTTTAAAAATGAAATCACAGAATGCAAGTTTTACACAAATGTGGCAGAATAACTTATTAAAATATTAATTTTCCCTTCAATCTTGCTGCTGTAGGTTTTTTTCCTTCTCCTCATCCTCTCACAGGAAGACAAACAGGGTGCTCCTTTGCCTCAGGGGCTTTGTGTGGAATTGTGGAAAACTACAGTCCCTGCCATTAAGACACAGGATACGAAATGCAATTCCAGCCTGTGGCTTTAGAGAAACCTAAAGCCACTGAAAAGAATTATTCATAGGATGCATCTGTGTTGGGGGGAGGGGGTCTGCAGGGGATGGCAGGGCTGGGCATAAGGAAATGGAGGAGAATACTTGGAGTTCAAGGATTTTAAGAGAAAGAGAAATGGAAGAGAGGTAAAGACTGCTTGAGACTCTTTAAGGAAAGGGACCAGGTTCCTCCAGGTGCTGGTGGTATGTTGGGGGGACCTGAGCCTTATTTCCTCACACAGTGACTGAGTAGGATCAGGTCCTCTGACAAAAAGGCTTGGGGATGGCAGGTATGATGATGTCTGTAATTCACTTCAAATGATTTCAGCATAGACCGTGTCATTTCATGTATCTGATAGTTAAAGCTTCAGCTTTAGGGGCCATCAGTTGCCTATTAGAGGCTTCCCACTCCAAGAGTGTTTGGCTGACATTAGACCAGAAAAACTAACTTACAGAGGTAATTTCTGCAAGCATGCCTTAAATGGTGTTCCTATCAACACAGGAGACTTTCCTAATTCATATATAGTAAACATCAGAGTGAGTTTTCATTGGCAAAACTAGCGACTTGTTAGGTAGCAGAAGGAATGCCAGCAGTGGGCTATCTGTATAGCAGATGCTGTTGGGATTCCACCCATGTTGCCTTACCCTTAGACTTTGGGTACACTGGCCCACTGCCAAATACCAGCAGCTGCCTACTCTGTGGGCTTTCTCTTGTCACCAGAGCCCACTGTCCTGCCTGTGTGACTCACTAAAGTTGCCAGGAAATTGATTCCTTTTGAGTAGCTCTCAAATGAACTTCTTCAATGACCCAGAGTTTGTACATAAATACCCCAGGTCCCTTACCCCTCTGTATTAGTCTGTTCTCGTGCTGATAATAAAGATATACCCAAGACTGGGTAATTTATAAAGGAAAGAGGTTTAATTGACTCACAATTCCGCATGCTTAGGGAGGCCTCAGGAAACCTACAATTATGGCAGAAGGGGAGGCAAACACATCCTTCTTCACATGGCTGCAGCAAGTAGTATCGAGCAAAAGAAGTAAAAGCCCCTTGTAAAACCATCAGATCTCGGGAGAACTCACACACTATCATGAGAATAGCAGCGTTGGGGTAACTGCCCCCATGATTCAATTACCTACCACCAGGTCACTACAATTCAAGATGAGATTTGGGTGGGTTCACAGCCAAACCATATCACCCTCAGACGGAATTACTTGGAGGTTGATATGGTTTGGATCTGTGTGCCTGCCCAAATCTCATGTCAAATTGTAATCCCCAGTGTTGGAGGTGGGGCCTGGTGAGAGATGATTGGATCATAGGGGTGATTTTTGGCATCATCCCTTTCATGCTGTTCTTGTCATAGTGACCGAGTTATCACAAGATCTGGTTGTTTCAAAGTGTGTGGTACCTCCCTTTTCACCCTCTCTCCTGCTCCTGCTCCTGCTCCTGCTCCTGCCATGTAAGATGCCTCACTCTCCCTTTGCCTTCTGCCATGATTGGAAGCTTTCTGAGGCCTCCCCAGAAACAGAAGCTGCTATTCTTCCTGTACAGCCTGCAGAACCATGAGCCAATTAAACCTCTTTTCTCTATAAATTACCCAGTCTCAATTATTTCTTTATAGCAATGCAAGAACAGACTAACATAGAGGCATGTGCTCTACTCTGGCCCACAGCATTTTTCCTACAGATTTAATCTTTAGCTACCTGTAATGGCAACTAGCTTGACAACATTCCTTTTGACCTTTCTTCCAAGGGCTTACGTATACACCCTCTTCACTCGTGGTTTCTTCTCCTAAATGAACTATTTGCATCTAAACTCTAGTTTATGGGAGAGCTCAAATTGAGACACAAATAGGCTATAAGAAGCTAGCAAGGCCTATAGCCCATATTCACTGGCATCTCTAGACTGTAGCTCATACATAACCTTAAACAGAAGAGATTCAATTGCATGATTCATAAATCCTGCCTCTAGAGTTTTGATATTGCCGTCAAATGAAACTTTCAAGCAAGATGGTGCTAGTTGGATCACCTGAAAGAACAGAGACTCAGGGCTTCCTAAGGTTGTATGAACTGTTGCTTTCCTTTAAACAATTAATAAATGTCCAGATAAATGATGAAATTTGTTCTAAGATTTGCATTCTCTTGGCAGGTTATAGCAAGAGTAGCTAATGCTTCCCCATTGCAATATTTCTTATGGCTACATCTACCTAACCAAAAGAACCTCAGAACTGTTCATTTTGGCATAGATCACTTTGCAACTGTATGGAAATGGGCTACTAAACACTCATGTCAAATTGTAATTCCCAGTGTTGGAGGTGGGGATTACATGGTGCTCAGAGCCTGGGCACAAGACTGGTCCAGCTTGTCCCTAAAATACATAACAGCCTTTAATAGTCCATGTGGACCTCAACAAGGAATATATATATATCACTGAACATTGAACACAACCACACACTCCCAAGGTCCTTCTACAGGCATCTGGATTGTACAAACTGCTCAAAACTTTCACAGTCCTGAGAAGGCGGCATGAAGAATTCTCAGTAGTAATTGAGATGGAATTTTCCACTGGCTCAGAGCAGGTTAAGTTAAATACAGTAAAATTAAGGTACGTATCACTCCTGCACCCAGGTTTGTAAATTAAAACCCATACTTACACGCATTGGCAATTTACTCTGTCCATGTTTTTCTATGGTTAATCAAACCTATACTGTGCCATGAGTTGCTGGATTTTCTAAAATGTTCATTGATTTAACTTGGTCTCAAATCCTCTTCCACCTCCGTAACTTATTCCCTAGACTAAGTGTCTGTCATCTCTGGCTGGGACCCTGGACACCTTCTAACTCTTTCCCCCCACCATTAGTTCTTGCAACCCTTCACTACATGATCTATTTTCCTCACTTAAACCAGAATGATCTTTTGAAACCCCAGCTCTGAGCATATA
>NW_016107681.1:1210226-1220436 GCF_001604975.1 Cebus imitator | reverse complement strand
CAGAGGTTGAAGTGATGCAAGAAAGAGGTCATGAGCCAGGGAATGCAGGCAATCTCTAGAAACTGAAAAGGCAAGGAAACGGATTCTCCCCTGGAGCCAGCAGAGGGAATATGACCTGGCTGTCACCTTCGTTCTAGCTCCGCAAGACGAATTTTGAACTCCAGAACTGTAAGATAGAGAAATTGTGTTGTTTTAAGCCACTAGTTTGTAGCAGTTCATTATAGCAGCAATAGAAAACAAATGCAAACTCCTACTGTGTCATCCCTTTTCTGTGGCCCTTTTTTCATGGCTCCAGCTTCTATTGCGTTCAAATAACTTTGATTATTCCCCTTTTCACGTCTCCTGCTTCCCAAGGTTGATATTCTCTGGGCGTCTCAACATTCCATTGGTTCCTATAACGCTTCCCACAGCTCTGTGAGTTTGCCTTTCGTTAAAGTCTCCAGCACCATCTGATCTGGATTCTGTTTCTTGCTAGGGTTTTATCTGGCTAGCCACCTCTGAGAAACATGGCAAAATGGTTTCTCTGGCACCAGTCGGAGCTCTCTCTGGGCTGAAGGGGCCATGGACTGTTGTCAGAGCACCTTTTCAGTGGAGTCTGACTTTCCCAGAGGCAAGATGCCTGCCAGTGTCCACAAAGAAGTCTGTCAGAATTTGAAGGCATTAAGATAGCCCCTCCAGCAGTGAAACTTGGAAATAAATGCCACTCTTTTTTCAGAGTAGAAAGTTTGAACCTCGGTGGCTTGTGAATGAGAGCTTAGGAATAAAAGCTAATAGTTATTCCTTTTGGGAAAGTAAACCATTTTCCATTGAGGAATGAGCGCTATGAAACACCTGAAATTTTGAATTTTGTGTGAAATTGTGTGCATATGTACATTTTCGAGTGAGCTCTACTCAGCTGCCTGGGTTTCCTTCACTGCTGCAGAGGTAGCTGACCTCTGCAGGTATAGCAGATGCTTTCTGTGCCTGTATCCTGTCCCCTTGGCCTATCTCTGATTTCAGTGAAGCTATTAGAGACTAGTTCCTGCAGAGGGAGAAAGCAATCTCTCTCCTGTCTCCTGTTCTGTGTGTCTTTCTACTTTTCTACCTCAGAATTTTCTCTGAAGCTGTAAACCTGTCTAGCCTTTATGTAGGAATAGCCCAGAAGCTCAGGAGATAACCTGCAGTCACTCCTGGGAGTAACTTGCACAATGAAGGCAGAAGTCAGTGGATAAATGCCCCGATCACCAAAATCTCCAGTGGGGGCATTCCATGGAGCCATGGAGCATTCTGCTGGCTTCACGAAAGTGCCTGCAAAATCAGACTCCTGGCTGAATAGCGCCTTGATAATGTACCCTTTTATGGCTTTATCTCATTCCCTGTCTCACATTCCCTACTCTTTCTTTCCTGCTTCCTAAGATCACCTCTAAAATAAACGACCTCTACTCAAGCCCTTGTCTTGGACTCTGCTTTCTGGAAAAACAGACCAAGACACCAGAACAGTTTTGCAGAGACCCAAATTCAGGCATCATATGTTGAGGACCACATCACCCACACAGTGATACTCAGACTCTCAGACCCACTGATGCTTAATAAAAGCTTCATTGTTTTGCCTGAGATTCCACAACGTCCACATCTAATACTTTTTTGGAAAAGTAAACCATTTTTCCTTCTTCATATTCTGAGATCCATAATGTCCAGACCCTTCTCTCATTTGTAATATTTGTCTCCCAATACCCCTTCCCTACACCCAAACCCACACTGGCAAGTAGAAGCTGGATGAATGGAAAAGTCCACCTACATTCTAGAGGAAAGGAATTCCACTGGGGCCTTATTAGGGTTTCACTGCCTGCCAATCATGCTTTCATCCAAACATTCCAGCATCTGCTGTTACTATTACTGGAACACCTCAACCAGATCAAGCATATTTCATGGGTGGGAATAATGGGACAGGGAAAAGATGGCAAGGGCTAAATCAATTTTGTAATCTGGTGGAGGGAAGTCAAGATCACCACCATGTTAGTCATCTATTGCTGCTAACAAATTCCCACAAACACAGAGGCTTTAAACTGTTTATTAGTTCATGATTTCCATGGGTCAGGAGTCTGGTACATCTTGGCTGGCTCCTCTGCTCAGAATCTTACAAGACTGCAATAGAGGCATTTGCTGGGGCTGAGGGTCTCACCTGAGGCTCAAGACCAAGCTCATGTGGTTATTGGCCAAATTCAGTTTCTTGCAGTTGTAGGGCTCATGAGGGCTTGCTTCTTCAAGGCCAGCCAGTAGAAATATCTCTCTGACTTCTGTCTTTGAATTCTATATCCTCTTTAAAGGACTCACCTGATTAGGACATTCAAGAGAAGGGGATTATACAAGGAAGTGAGTCATTGGAGTCATCTTAGAATTCCACTTCACTGGTCTTGACTGGCCTCCTTTAAGAAATATAAGATGGGGTTGAGGTGGATATTGCAGAGAGAGGAAGAAGTTGACCTTAGGTTGTTTTCCCTACTCATCATTCTCTATCACTAATGCCTTCTCTAGTGAGAAAACAATTTTTCATTTTGAAAATTGGCCACCAAATGAGAGAGGAAAACCCCCCCAAAATTGTGAGAACACAATTAACTTATTTGGTGAGATAAGGCAGAAAAAAAACCAATAACCCTCTTTACTTTTGCTGTCACCAGGCCCTCAAATCAGAAACTGGGGGTCACCTTTGGCACCTCCATCTTCTGCCATATATATCATTAAAATCCATCTATTTTACCTCCTAAAGGTCTCATAAATACTTGACTGCTCCCGAGACCTCTTGACTGTCCCTCAGCTTCCACTCTTGTCCTCTATACCCCATTTTGTGCACAACAGCCTGAGCTGGGTGATCACACTCTTGACCTAGGACAGGGTGGTGCCCTGTAACCATCCTCCCAGCCTGCTCAGTCCAGCTGCCTTAGGACAGCCCAATGGGTCGCCCCATCATTGTACTGGTTTGCTTGGGCTGCCATAACAAAGTGCTATAAACTAGGTGGCCAAAACCAACAGAAAATATATTGACTCACAGTTCTGGAGGCTAGAAGTCTGAGATTAAGGCGTTAGCAGAATCATGTTCTCTTTGAAGTCTCCAGGTGGGGGATGCTTCCTTACCTTTTCTGACTTTTGATAACCCCAGACATTCCTTGGCTTGAGACAGCATAGTTCCAATCTCTGTCTCCATCTTCACATGGCCATCTTTCCTCAGAGTCTGTGTCTATGTCTGACAGTGCAGGCACATAACACTCCCCCTATATGTCATTGTCCCAATTTCCTTTTTTGTAAGGACACCAGTAATATTGCATTAAGGCTGACCATAATGACTACCTTAACTTGATCATCTGCAAATATCTTATTTCCATAAGATCACATTTACAGGTACTTGGAGTTTGGACTTCAGCCTATCTTTATTGTGGGGAAGTGGAAGGAACACAATTGAAATCATAGCAATCATTCTAATAGAAATCTAGGCATCTCACTGATCTATGGTTGTCCTCACTGAACAACTGGATAGTAGAACAACACAGACTAGGGGAGCAGTCTAGCACGGTTCCCTCTGGGTAGACACCTGGCTGGCTGCAGATAGAGCCAAGGCCCCCATCTTGTGAAGACTGGAAAGTAGATTGGCTAGACCAACAGTGTGGGAGATGTGACAATCCCAGTTACAGGAAGATGGAATATTTGGCCAGCAAGAGCAATAAACATGCTTCTGACAGTGCCCTTTCTCTGGCTGTGACCCAGACATTGTACCCACCCACTGCTCTCTATCCTTCAGATCTCAATTGGAGCTCTCTTTCTATAGCAAAGCCACCTCTGACTCCTAACGCTGGTGCAAGTCCCTGTCACCTGCTCTCTCGGCTCCCATTCTCCTTCACAAAGCCTCACGGTTGTGGCTATTCCATTCATGTGTGCTTTATTCCCTAGACTGTAAGCTACATGACTTCAGGGTCTGTGATGATTATGATAAACTTTTTTCCCCTACCCACCACCTAGCATATGCCTGGCAAGGAGAAGATGTTCAATAAATATTTGTTGAATGAATGAATGAATGCAAACCATTTTGCTTCCTGGACAGCTTGATAAATGGCAAAGAGATGAGAACAGTTGGAGAGCTATAGAGCCCTGATAATATCTGTGAAGGAGGCATCTTTAATGAATCCCCAACTTCCTGAAAAGAGAAATGTTAATATGGGCTTTCTCAAATATTACATTCCCATGAAAGCCAACTGACTCATACTAGCCTCAGAGTAGGCGTAATTTAAATATGTGCTTTAGCAAAAGGGCAATACAATGTTAGGAACCTTCAGAGCTCCTTGTGAAAAATTGTAGTTCCTTATGTTAGACCTGAGATGGCCAGGATCCACTGTGGTGGTTCAGTACAGAGGAGCAGACTCCCAGGTCCTCCTATTCCTGTGTAATCAGACCTACATATTAACAAGAGGCCTAGGTGATCCATAATCACAGCAACATTTGAGGATTAGCATAGAGTACAGGTGGCCTCCCCATGTGGCTTAAATCATTAAGGGCATGGATATTGGGTTCACACAGAAAGAAAGAGAGAGAGAGACAGAGAGAGAGAGAGAGAGAGAGAGAGAGAGAGAGAGAGAGATCAAGACAACAGCTGCAAAACTTTTGACCTAGCCTTAGATGTCATGCAGTTTTACTCCTACTACATTCTCTTGGTTGTGAGCCCCTAAGGTCAGCCCAGATTTAAAAGGAGGGAAATTAGATGGCACCTCTCAATGGGCAAAATACCAAAGAACGTGTGCTCACCTTTTAATCTGACACATGCCAGTTCTTTCCATGAACCAGAAATTAGTGTCTGCTGACGTATTAACAGGTATATGGAGCTGAAGCCTGGGATTGGGAGGAAAAGGTGAAGGGAATTCCTCTTTCTCACTCTTGGTGGGATCTTAAGCACCTTTTTTGGTCTGTCTGAGCCTGTGTCCTCATCTTTGAAATAGAATAAGACCCCTGTTGGGGGCTGCTGGGAGTATTTTACATTGAAAAGATCCTTGTAAATTACAAGTAGTATATAAATGTTGGTTACTGTTGTTATTAATAACAATAATTATGACAATATGGGCTAGGCTGTTATATGTTAACCTACTACTAGGGGGTTTCTGAAGACACTGTCTTAACCCTGAAGAGTGGATTGCATGCTGGGAGTTTCAGGAGGCATGAAGATGGAGAAAGCATTTATGGGCATAGAGATTTTTCCATGGCCTCTGCTTTGGCCAACACCTGGATTCGTGGTTGCCTTTGACATGTTCTGCAATCTGCATTTCCTGAGAGCAAGAATAGCTTCACAGTCACAGCCATAAAAAGCAGAGTGTCTGTGGCTCTACTCCCACTCGCTCTGCAGGGATTAGGAGCCCCTCTGATTCCTCCCAAATGGTTCTGAGCCTTCCTGCTGTGTTCAGCAGGCTCTTGCTCTAGGCGGTCTGTGGCGTCACCACCCGCCTCCACCTCCCTGCAGCTGCTGTAGCAGAGTCTCTCATCCCTGCCTAAGCTCAAATGGGTCTTTCACCCCTAGTGCCTGCCAAAGGCACTGTGGCTGCCACCTGGCCCTACCAGAGATGCCCTGGCTGCTGTAGATAACTAATATCTGGTTGGGGTGGCAAAACCCCACACTGGTCAGCAGGTGTCAGTCAGAGGAAACCCCTCCAGTTAGCCACCAAAGGACTGCAATCAACACCGCCAGGCTTTCCCTATGCATTAAGTGCCCAAAAAGGGTAGAGAATTTCTACCCTCATCAGCTGTGGGAGTTTGGTAAGTAAAGTAACCTTTCTGAGCCACTGTTTTCTCATCCACAAAGTAAAGATATTGATGGCACCTACATCACAGAATTGTTGTGAAGTTTAAATGGGTTAATCCACATCGTGAACATGGTATAGTGCCTGGAACTTAAGTACTCAATAGATGCAAATTATTATTGTTTACTGCTACACTTCATATTTAGGGTGACTTCTTTCCCAGAAGTCTCTGATATGAAATGCTAATAGATTACTGGCTGTCTCCCAATCCAATCCTTACAAACATGATTGGATAAGTTTGATTTCTACTAGACCATAATATTAGGCTCAACCTGGGACAATTACTGCAATCAGAATCACTGTTTAACAGAATTTCTATTTATTTTGCTTAGCATGGGTGTTAATACAAATAATTGTAAGAGCTAACACTTATTGAATGCTTGCTATATGCCAGGCACTGGGCATACCTAAGTTTTTAGCTTATTTAATCCTCATGACAACCTTATGAGGTAGATGCTATTATTATCCCCATGTCACAGATGGTGTATTAGTCTGCTCAGGCTTCCATAACAAAATGTCATAGACTGGATGGCTTAAACAATGAAAATTCATTTTTTCTCACAGTTTTAGAAGCTGGAAGTCTGAGATCAGGGTGTCAGCATGGTCAGGTTCTGGTGAGGGCCCTCTCGCTTATAAAAAAGCTGCCTTCTTGCTGTGTACTCACATGGTAGAGAGAGAGAGAAGCAAGATCTCTAGTATCTGTTCTTATTAACGGCAGTAATCTAATCATGAGGGTTCCACCCTCATGATCTCATCTAAACTTAATGATCATCCAAAGGCCTTAGCTCCAGATTTCATTATTTTCGGGGTTAAAGCTTCAACATATGAATTTGTGGGGGAAACAATTTACTCCATAGAAACTGGGAAAACTGAAGCACGGAGAAATTAAATAAACTTCCCAAGGGTACACAGCTACTAAGTGGAGGATCCAGGACTCAAGCTCAACTCTCTGGCTCTAAAGCCCCAAATCTCTTTCTATATGTAATAATTTGATCCCCTCATTAATGACTAGATAAAGTTTGCATGCTAAAAAGCATCAAGTACTTTTTTCTGTTGTTACCACCCCAATGCTAAGTGGCTTAAAACAATGATTCATTATTTCTCCCAGTTCTGTGGGTTGGTTGAAGATTCTTCTGTTTGTTTTCCCTTGACTCCCTCATGTGACCAAATTCAGTTGGAGGGTTGCCTTGGGGGTGGATTCGGGGAGGATGGCTGGGACATCCTTTTGCATGTGGTCCTTCATCCTATATGAATGGTGGTCTCTGAGTATGGTGGTTTCAGGGTATGAAGAGAGTAAAGCTGGATGCTGCAATTTTTTGGGGGATCTAGCCTCAGATGTTGTATAACATGACTTTCATTACATTCTATTGGCCAGTTCAAATCACAAGGTCAGCTCAGATTAAAGGGAGGAGAGGAAAAGTTTTTGCATCTTGAAAGGTGTAAAAATCACCTTTCACTGTAAAATCACACTGCAAAGAAATGTTCATAGTGGGATAAGAGGAATTTGTAACTGTTAAACTATATACCACAAATAGACAGATCAAACCTGGACACTAGATAGTACCTAACACATCTCTGTTATGGAGAACTCTTGATTACACATGACAGAATTCCAACTCAAACTGGGTTATCAAGAAAAAGGAGGAGCCAGGCTTGGTGGCTCATGCCTGTAATCCCAACACTTTGGGAGGCCAAGAGGAGAAGACCACTTGAGGCCAGCAGTTTGAGACCAGCCTGGGCAAAATAATGAGACCTCGTCTTTACGAATAATAATTACAATAATAGCCCAATGAGGTGGTGCACACCAGTAGCCCCAGCCTCTTTGGAGGCTGAAGTGGAAAAATGGCTTGAGCCCAGGAGTTTGAGGATACAGTGATCTATTATTATACCACTGCATTCCAGCCTGGCCAACAGAGCAAGACTGCCTCAAAAAAACTTAAATAAATAAATAATTAAAATAATTTTAAAAAGCAAAAGGAGGGAAAATTATACTTGGTCACTTTCCTTTTAAACATAAGGTTTAGTCTGCCTTTAGTCATCAGCACTTGGTCTTTTGTTCTTTCCTTCTCTCAGGTGAGATCACCTCCTTATAGAGGTAGATTGGAGACTAGTGGCTTGATTCTTACAATCCCACTAAAGGAAACTTTTTCTTCCAAAGTTTTCCAGCAGAGATCCCAAGATCTCATTGGTCTGGCTCTGAACATGTATCCCTCTCTGAACCAATTACTGGGGCCAGGAAGTTAGAATATGCTGATTGGTCATTCTTAGGTCACGTGTCTATAGGAGGAGTGTAAGCCCATGAATTTACTGGTGTATGTTTAAGAATCAGTTCTGGCATGAGGGAAAAGAGATGCCCATTTGTAGTGATTACCAAGTTTGGTGGTGTAAATACTCCCACCATGGCTGATTTTAAGCTACCAACATGATGCCATTGAACATGGAGTTAGGGAAGAAAAGTCACAATTACATGTGGACTCCAGCACACCATTTCAGTAACCCGTCCAAACCGGAGGACCAAGAGTAGGCGCAGGGAATCCCAGAGGGAAATCAGGAAATGGAAACAATAGACAAAACAGCACATTTGTAATCTAATTCCTTTATTTTTCTTTCCCCACAAATGGGCAACGTTTAAGAGACTGGTAGTTTGCCTGTTATTTTGCTTTTAAATAATAATCAAAATTAAAAGGAGGTCTGGAGACAGTAGATGTTCACCATGATAAAATCTTGAAATAAAGCATTTGCTCAGCATCTTTTCATGCTAAATCAGTTCTTCCTTAACATGAAAAGTTACCAGTCCATCTGACCTTGTTCCCTCCCCCAAACCGTGTGTAGATTGATAGTTGACTTTTAAAATCACATTTCAAGTAACAGCTAATCTTTTTGAGTGCTTACTCTGTGCCAAATTGTCTGCCTGAATTATCTCGTTTAGTCCTCAAATCAACCTTAATAGGCAGTTGCAATCAGTGCCCCTATTTTACCAATGTGGAAACTGAGTCACAGAGAGGAGAGGTAACTTGTTTAAGGTCACACAGCTGGTCAGTGGTAATGGCAGGAATGATCTTAAGATTGTCAGTTCCTCCAGCCTATAGTCTTAACTTTTACCTTCTACTGCCTTCTGTCAGCTGGAGTGGGGTGTCTCATAATCCCAAAGAGCCCTTTAGCAAGTATTTTGCAAAACTGAGGAGCCCTTCACAATGTGTCTGTGACATCAAGTTCCACGTTTGAATATACGTTTTCATTAAAGAGAGAAAGACAAGCCTTTTGAAAGAGCAGCTTCTCCCGGGAGGACAAATCTCATTCAGGACACGTGTGCAGGTCGTGGCTCAGGCTCCATCTGCTCACAGCAGGGATCTCTGGCTTGTGGCTGGTAAAAGTGTGAGGTCTTCTGGCCTCTGCATGTGGGGGCTAAAACACAAACTGAGCTCCTCTGGGTCAGTCCCCAGGAGTTAGTTGCTAGTAACACACAATTCCTGGTAAGACCCAGGGCTCCCTTAGAACCTCTTGAACTATTTATTTGGCCACCACTCACGGAACAATCTGAGGAGTGTGGAAATGAAAGGGCCTTGGAGGTGGGATGGGCAGGGCTGCTCCGATGACTAATGTGTGTCCTTGAAGACCTTGGCAGGGTTGGGTGTCTCCCTGAGGCTGGAAATGATGATTTGTGGGTCTGGGAGTTTGGATTTTATGACCTGAACCTTTAGCCTTTCTGGGGCCTGGGAGAGAGGCGAAGAAAGAGGAGAAGTTGCCAGAGGCAGTTAACGTTTGGCCTTGGTTTGATTTGTTCCAGTTGTTTTGCAGCTGCCCCTCAGTCTGCAGTCATTGATCGTGGAGGGTCCCTGGACACCCTACTCCCAAGCTGGAGTCAGGGCTATGGGCAGGAAAAAGCAAGAAATAAAACAAGGATGAGGACCCTGTCTTCAGAAGACAGGAAGGAGGGCATAAGGAAAATTACATAGATGCAGAGAACAGAGACCTGTACATATTCATGACATCTGCTCAGGGGAGCCCTGGTACATTGAGCCTTTGGAGTTCAGTAGAGGAAGTGAGGGAAAGCTTATTGGAAGAAGGAGTCTTCCTATGACTACTCAAAGGGCAGACAAGGGCAGTTGAAGAAGAAGGGAAAAGGCACTGGAGCTGGAGGAATGGCTTGTGGGGAGGAGACATGGAAGGTTCTGTGGCTGAAGAAGGGGAAGCGGGAGGCAGAGGACAGAATTGAAGACAGGGGGATGGGGAGGGGATGGGTCAGAAGCCACTGAATCTAAAGATAAGGATGGCTCCAAGCCTGGGGAAGATCAAGGTGGAAATGCATACAAATATAAATGAGAACAGAATCCCTGTTTTCCCAGACCTTGCAAATGAGTCTCTGAAGTTTTTTTTTTTTTTTTGGGGTAGATGGT
>NW_016107681.1:1164916-1209010 GCF_001604975.1 Cebus imitator | reverse complement strand
AGGGAATCAGAGTAACTGTTGGGGGTGGGATAAATTGGTTAGCTGTCAGGTATAAGAAAATTAAGGCCATTAGCTATTTTCAATTTTTTTTTGTCACATCAACAAGATTAGCAAGCCAAATGCTCATGGAGCACATTTTGGGGAGCTTTGAGTGCTTCACGAAACCTGCAAACCTCTGCCTAGGGAGATTGCCTGGAATTCTCTACCGCCTGCCCTTTCAATGGGTAATAATAACAGGAGAATTAGTGAGCAGACAGATGCTGTGCACACTGGTGCACAGCACTTGGCGTTGTATAATAATGAATATGTTTTCAATGGCTGTTTCTTAAAATGATTAAGTTAATTTTGCTGGGCCCTCCTTTATTTTTTTAAACCTGAGCATCACAAAAGATGAAGCTGAAATCATCTCTGATTCTTTTACTAACAATGGTTTCAGTATGACACTTGGAAAAACAAACAAAAAATTGTGTTCTGCAGGGAGCCAGAAATACACAAAGCCTTGTAGGTTCTCCCAGCCTCTAGCTGTCCAGTGATTGTTACTTTGTTTTCATCTTGGTCTGCAGTCAGACAGGATCCTTGAGCAGTGGGGCACTATTATCATTATTTATCAAAATCTGAGTAGGTTTTTACAGTTTTTGTGGTGTTATCACCATATGATGTCATCTCAGTAATTGTCGTAGCTGTAATGGTACATTGAGTACCTACTATGTGGCAGTCAGTACACTAGGTGTTTTTCATATAGCGTTTTAAATCCGCGTATAAACCCTGCAAGGCCTTAGGTTGAACTACTTGGAATTGCTGTTTCTGTAGATCAGAAACTCAAATATAAGCAATTTTGTTGGTTCAAGTTAATGTTATTTATGCATTTTATAATGAAACAGTCTCAGAGATGTTGGGTAACTGACACATGGTCACTCAGCAAGTAAGGGCAAAGCTGAGGTTTCATCCCAAACCTGCAGAGACTAAGGACTTTGCTCTACCCAATCTTTGGTGCAGTTTGGTTCTATGGGCATTATTATTATCTCCAATTACATCCAAGGACATCAAGGCTTAGAAAAAGAAAATGATTCGCTCTAGGCTTAACACTCAGGAAGAGGCAAGACAAGACTCAAACCCCACATCTTAGGGGGAGCCCATTAATTTTTCCCATTTTGCAATGCAAACCCAAGGAATAAGCTCCAAGCAGAATTGCAATGACAGATGAGCTGGCGCCTTTTTGTCTGTGTTGCACCTAGTTCTCATATCTCCCCAACATACACCATACCCTCATCCCATCCCTTGCCCAGGGGATTATCCTGAGTTTTTCTCCCACATTTTACTCATAACTTGTTCATTCACGTTGTGAGTCCACTCCCTCCTGAATCCCTGGAACTTTGCCACCCTGAAGTGGTAGCATTTTAATGGAGGAAGTTTGGGACACTGTCTTAGTTATGAGTTCCTCGAGAAGCAGATCTTTCAACAAACATTTGAATGTAAGTAGTTCATTTGAAAGTGGACTCCAGGGAGCACTGAGAGAGGTATGGAAACAGGGAAAGAAAGAACAGCCATATAAAGTGTGTTATCAAACAAGCGACAACTGTGGGTGATGAAATCTCAATCCTGCTGGGGACTTCTAGGTGACAGCATAGAACATGTCCCAGAGGTATCCCACCTAAGGGGTGAAGAAACTGAGGCACGCATCTGCCAACCCCATTGGTTGAAGACTGCTTCCCAGGATATAAAGTCTCTGGCACTTCCAGCTCCTCTTGTTTGAGGCCTAAACATGCTCCTGTGACCAGAATAAAAGGCCTCAGGCAGAGCTTAGCAGGTGTTCTATGTAAGTGCCTGCAGGATACAGGAGTGAGTGCCAAGGGCAGGAAGGGACAATAGCAATAGTGTCTGCTGCAAGCAGGCAAACATCATCTGAACTTACAAGAATGAGTCTGTAACTACTAAACTCAAGGACACCTCTAAGCTCAGGGATAGGCATTAGGGTTGGGGACATCTTGAGGCATGGGCCTCAGTGCAGTTCACCTGGCACTCCTAAGGTGAGCCCTAACCAAAATAGAGTTTTCAGAATTTCTCTCCCTCCTTTCTCCAGAGCCCCTCATTCACAAATGTGAGAATTCTCTGCAATCTGTCTTCTTCCTGTTCTGTGAGTCAACTCTAAAAGCCATGATTTTTCAGCCCGTGGTACCCCTCGAGGTCACCTTCACCCTAGCAAAATTGGTGGTACCTTGAGGAGGCTGGGAGAAGGCATCTTGCATGTTTCACAGCTTGATTAGTGGTGGAATTTTTTTCTCCTTCTTCCCATCTCTAATGTGGCTCTAATTCTGACTTCATTGCAGAGCCATGAAATCAAATTAGGAAATGGGAGGAGTTGAGCAACCCCTTCAAGCACAATCAACTTCTGATGGCTACCCCAAAGCTCTAATGAATCTGCGTAGACCTCCAGTAATAGAAGCCTGTTTTTTTCACAGCACTGTTTTTCTCCATTTCTAAAGAGAGAACAAGCCAGAATATAGGTATGCAGGTAATCAATGCAACAAGGTTGGTAGAAAGACTTGGCTTTTTACAGCTGCATGGGAAAGACTCGGAGGAGGGCAAGGAGGCTGATTAAAAGGGAGAGAAAACATAAGCAGCATCAACAACATCCAACCCTGATGGTGGATCTGTTACGTATAAGAAAACATGCTAGATATTGTGTGGGAACAAAGAGGTAGAAAACACAATTCCTGACCTTGAATGGCTATCAGACTGTTTGCTCAGAGCCTTGCCACTCAAAGTGTGAAAGAGCAGCATCATGGTCACTGGAAACCTTGTTAGAAATGCACATTCTCCAATCCCCTACCCAAGACTTACTGAATCAGAATCTGAATTTTAACAAGATCTTCAGGAAATTCCTATGTGCAATAATGTTTGAGATGCACTGATCCAAAGGATTCCATGTCTAATCATATCACATACACGCTCAGAAGTATATCCTGATCTCTTCCTAACTTCCCATCCTCAGCTTTCATCATTCCCCACCACATCGTGGAATGCTATGTTCTAGTCTTATGATTGTATCATGTCCTTCCATCCATCCTCATGCTGTATCCTCCAGCAGCAATGCCCTAACCCTCCTCTTTCAAAAATTCTCATTGTCTTCATGCCTAGATATCTTCTTTGTGAAGCCTGACACAATCCCCCAATAGAAATGTGTCATTACTATTCATTAGCCACTGACTGACTTGATTATTGTTAGGTGATTACATCTAGCATAATGGTTAAAAAGATGAGTTTAGGCCCTGATCATTCCCACTTTGAACCCTAGTTCTACCAGTTTTAATCTATTTGTAGTAGATTAGATCACTATGTTCAATTTTTCACTCTCTTTCTCCATTCAAATTATACCCACAGCCTTCTCTATGTGACTTTGCAGTTTCTCCTACTTGGTTGAGGGTAAGATATTTCTCTGCCCATTGATGTTGGTCTTAGTCATGTGACTTGAATTGGTTAATAGACTATGAGTGATAGTGACAATCCATGATTTCTGAGCCTAGGCCTTAAAAGGCCTTAAGTGGCATTATATGTCTTTAGTTGTCCCTTGATGCTTGTACTGTAAGTATGATCAGGACATGCCCCAGGTTAGCTATTGGGTTGAAGAAAGATGAGATATACATGGAACCAATCTGAACTCAACCTATAACCAACCCAAGGTGGCACACAACTTGAAGAAGAACTGCCCCAGTAGACCCGCAGACCCATGCTAAATAAAAAATAAGATGACTTACGATAAGTCACTGAGCTTTGTGGTGGTTGGTGGCACTACGTAGCTAATACGCTATGCCTCTCTGGGCTGCAATTTTCCCATCTGTATCATGGGCATGTAAATGTATACCTCATATTGTTGTTGGGATGATTATAATGTGTTAATGTATGTTAACTGAGTTCATAGTAGTGCTTGATAAATAGTAGGTAAGTTACTTTATAGTATTATTATTACATCTTCCCACTAGACTGAAGACATTTTATGGGTAAAGTCGTTGTCTTAGCTATCTTTTTATCCTCTCCAATACCCATTGGGCTCCTAGAAGGCACTCATTCAATTAACAGAACGAAGCACTAATATAGAAAGTTATTCTTTTGCTTCAGCAGTTCTTGCCTTGTAAATCCTTACTCAGGCTGTAGTGGTGAGCCCAAACTTACCACAACACAGATGAAAGCTCCAAGATTGGGGGCCTTTTGTTTAAAGCAATGGTTATAGTAGGCCTTGGGGATATTTTGTTGATTTTTGTGTGTACTTTAAAAATCTGATAGTATTTTGATTTGTTTCTCAATTAGAAATGCTACACTTAGAAGTTCATGGAAAGGAAGCATTTCATCTTCAAAGGAAGTTGTGAGGAATATGGAAACACCTGACCCCTCTGCCTTCCAACTTCAAGTGCAAGCCATAAGTGAATTCTTCATCTGGTCTGGAGTTTAACCTCTGAAAAGCTGGCAAAGCAGGTAGGAGGGAGTGATGACTGGGGCAGGACCTGGTGGCATCTGTCTCTTTAAAAAACAGAAATGAAACCTAATTAGCATAGACTGGCTGCAATTAACATATAAGTCCCAGTTCTGGGATTTGGAGGAAGGGAAAAGGATAGAGCTAAAACTTAATGGGGTTTTGTTAGACAAAATTAGCTTCCACAGAACAGCCATAAAAATATCTAAATTATGAGAGCCTCTTGCCATTTGCCATTAACACGAGGGGACATGCTAATATTTAGTGGCGCCATGTCCTGGAAATTAACTGCAGTGAAAGAAGCCCCAGAGGCATCCCTGTGAGCAATAAGGGCTTGTCCACTGTCTCTACTATTACCAAACTGCTTGACTAAATGTTTTGCAGAAACTTAGAAACTACAAATCACACATGTCTCAGCCAGTCTTTGGCAGTGGTTCCAGAACTGTAGGATGATACCTCCATGAGTGATATATGGAAAGCCGAAGTTTCCTTGTACACTCTATGAATTTGGTGACTATTTTCCTTAAAAGAAGATTCCTAAGGCTACTTTGTGGACATGTGAAGATGCCTCCAATTATTTCTCTAGCCTTACACCCTCCAAGAAAATCAGCCCATTTGCTTTTTATTTAGTACCAAATCAAGTTTCCTTGTAAACTTCTCCCAAGGTTTTACTTCTTGTCCCTCCTAGGGGAAAAACATTAAACCAACATCTTCTATTTTCTGCTCCTGAAAGTCACCAATGATCACCCAAACATATGCAGGATGTTTGTTATAGTCCTCAGTCTCCCTGACCCCCATTTCATTAGGCATAGTTGACCAGGCCCTCCTGCCTTGGTTTCTATACCACTTTTCTCTGAGTCTCTGTCTCTCTGCCCTTTCTCTTTTAGTAGATTACCTTTCTGCTTTCACATTTACAGGTATTGCTCACAGCTCCTGGTCGCTGTCTTAGGGTCTTCTCTTGCTAGTCCCTTTGAAAACAATTACTCATTATTTGCTGGTGTCTACTCTCACTTCTAGGTAGATATTACTCAGACCTGAATCTTTACCCTAACCATTAGTCCTTTGTTTTAAACTTCCAGCAGGACACCTACATTAGGAGTTTTTACTTTCACTTCCAATTCAGACTGTTCTTCCCTCTATTAATTATCCTTGCCTATTTTATGGAGGTACTTGTAATTTCCTCCCTACTTTTCATCTGCTCTTTACAGCAGCTCTGGCGAGTTCACCCTATAAGCTTATCATTCTCATCCTCCCCAACAGCGGACTAGATCAGGGTCCATGAACACCAAATCCAGGAGCTCATCCACTGCAGGGCTAGCAGCCTGTCAGATTCTTTCTGTCTCAAGAAGTTGAGCTGAATGGAGAACCAGAGCATACTGAAATGGCAGGGTGAAGATCCATGAAATTTTGTTGCTGAGATTTCCAAGCTTAGTCTCTTTCTTGCCCTTTCTATGGCTTGAGTTGCCAGCTTTCCCTTGCACTCTGCAAGACACCCTGATTCTTCCAGTAAATTACACTTTTGAGTTTTACAATTTTATTTTTTGGCATCCATAAAGTTTCTAACTGAATCATACTGTATTTGCCTGTCCTTCCTGACTTTTCTTTTGATATCTTTGGCACCACTGTTTTCCCAGGCTCTAGAAAGATACACTTTGAGGCATCTTTGAGACTATTCTTTCCTACTCCATAGCTTATCTGTCTTAATGTCTTACTATGTTTTTCCTCTGAAATGCCTCTGACATTTTGGCTCCTCCCTTACCCAAGCTCTAATCCAGACTGGGCTTCTCCACTCTAAGTTTATTTATGCTTAAAATATTGCTCTTATTATACTATTGCTCTGTCAAAGAACATCAGAGGTTCTTTATGGTCTTTTGCTCCTCCTAATATTTAGGGCCTCCATTTATCTTGACCACCCAATTTATTTAAGTCCCTTTCAGATAAATCTGTTCTGTATACAAACTTAGCTATTCTCCAATGTTTCAGTTAACTTTAGTTGCATAACAAACTATCCTGAAATTTAGTGATTTAAAGCAGTACCCATTTTATTTATCTCTTGATTCTGTAGGTTGGCTAATCTGAAATGGCTTGGCTGGGCTTTGCTTGGTTTGTTCCTGTATCTGTATTTGGTTGGTGGATTGACTAAGAGCTGGATGGTCAACAATGATCTTCCTTATATGTTTGGTGGTTGGCAGACCGTTGGCTAGGGTGTCTCAGCTCTCTTCCATGTAGCCTCTCCAATAGGTTAGTGCAGGCTCATTTAGATGGTGGTATCATGGTTCCAAGTACAGCAAGAAGATAAGCCCCAATGTATAAGTCTTTTTCAAACCTCTGCCTGTGTCTTACTGTTAATGTCCCATTGGCTAAAACAAATCACATAGACAACCCAGATTCAAAAGGGAAATAGATCCCGTCTCTTGATGGGTGGATCTGCAATGTCACCTTACAAGGAAGTGGATATAGAATGGGGAACAATTTGTAAGCATTTTTATAATCTACCACTCTGAGCATAAACTGTGAGTTAGACTTAATAGTATGTTCTTCTTGTTCATTCTGTCACGGGAATATCGTCCCTCCTTGCTCTTTTCCCTTAAATCAGATTCTTCTCACCAAATGTTAGGATAACTTGCCTCCTTTTTGAACTTTGCTTTAAGAAACCCCAAACAACCAGTTCTCTGTCATTTCAGCTGTCTCTGTCCTCACTTACTTTTTTCCATCTTCTGATCATTTCTTAAACTCATAAGTTTGTCTTCTGATTTGAAATACAAAATTTCCAAGGAATACTTTTCTTGTCTAGTCATGAAATATACACTTATACTTTTAATATATCTTTACTTTCATTTCTAATGCAGTGTTCAGCATCTGGGAGGTGCCAAATAATACTTGTTAGTTATTTAATATCTAAAAATATCTCAGAATTCTCCTAAAGCTCTTAAATTCATTTAAGTTAAAAAATAAATATATGCCTTCAGCAGTTGTAAGAAGGTGGTTGGGAAAGCTCAGATAGTTTAATCAGTTCAGCTTTCTGACTTAAAGGTGGGAATCTCAGCTCCAACTGGAATGGTCCTCCTTACCTTGGGCTCAGTAAAACCTTGTGTGCCTCCTGGGAGAGTTTTCTTTAGCCCTCTGGCTACATGCCTATACTTAAAAGCCCTTAGCTCTCATTCTGTAGGCTTAACGCCACACTCCGTGGCTGGAAGTCAGCATCTTTCTCAGTCATGTCATGTCCTTTGAGAAAATTCCATGAAAGATGCCAATCTTCCAGGCCTCAGCAATGACAGCTTTTAGGGTTACAATGTGAAACTACTCTTTTCCTACTGACTGTAACTTTCTCTGGTCCCCCACTCAGACAGTTAGAGCTTCCTACTCTATGTTGTCAGGGATGTCTACAGACAGGGGTTGGCATAGAACCTGCCTTACAGAGGCCTCTGCCCCAGCCACACCTTATGTTGCCTGGACTCTCCTTGCCGTCCAGACTTGGTTTTCCAAGACCCTGTTTGCCTAGTGTGTTGATACTGGAGCATGTTCATCTCTTGGGATGCATGCGAGGCCTACTCTTGGAAATACATTCCGAAATTTGATAGGTATCCTCTTCTCTCATTTCCCTCTCAGAGAATTTAAATAGGAAACCAGGAAGCCCTGGTTATATTTAGCCACTGATTTTTTTTTTCAAATGCTCTCAAAAACAAAACAAACCAACCAATAAAACAAATAGTCACCAAACACCAAAACAAGGCTTAATTTCTGGACCATATCGCCCTGCAGTGATATGGGGTTATGGATCAAGCTCAGAGATGATTTGCTGCTTGTCATCCTCACACTGGATTTTTATATTAAGGGCTCTTTCGGATGATATAAGAAATTATTTGCTTCCAGAAAGATGGAGAAGGGTGGAAGAGGAATGTGCATGTGTACATTTGTGTGTGTGTGTGTGTGTGTGTGTGTGTGTGTGTGTAAAGAAGAATAGCTGATTTCCCAGTTTAAGAAATTTCTCAGCTGTGGGACAAGATTTGCATGCCCTTCTGTACCGCAGAGACTTGGGATGTTTGCAGCACGTCGTTGGGGTGCCTGTGTCTCAAATCACTGGCTCTGTGCAGCCTTGATGAGGCGCCCAATTTACATATTCTCAATTTAATCTAAAGTAGGTACTAATTGATTACTGCTGAATGTCTGCATGCTCTGATTATCTGTTCGGATCCTGAGGGGGGGTGGGGGAATAGCAAGGGATTTTTCTTCTATGACTAGGACTTTGTTTTCTCTGATCCAAGGAACATTTATTTGCAAGGCCCGGGAGACCCAACGAAACACCCTCCAGCCTCTCCCCACCTTCACCCCCAATTGCTGAAAATAAATATCTCTAGCTCCAGCACTGATTCTTTTTATGTTGTAGGATAAACTACTCTCTATTGCATTTTTCAGTATTTATCAAACAAATATTTTGGAAATATATTTCAAGTATATTAATTTAACCTAAATGCAGGATTCCATAGGGCTTGAGAACATGAGCTCTGGAACCAAATTGCTGGGTCTAACCCAGGCTCTGCCACTTACTAGCTATGTGGCTTTAAGGCAAGTTGCTTAGCCTCTCTGTGCCTCAGTTTAGCCATTGGCAAAATAATACTAATGGCAGTCCTCAACCAACAGGGTCAGTGTTAAGATTAAATGAGTTGGGACATGCAAAGTACCCAGTGCTGCATCAATCCACTGCATAGTGCTGTTTCTTCAGAGCTCTGTGGAGGGTTTGCTGGGGGAGGCAGGCATAAATTTTGATTAAAGCTTCCTTTGGGGAGTTGTAGGGTCTTCAGTCATCCTTGCTTTACCTGTCCTGTGTCATCTAAGATATCAACAATGGCAGGGAATACGTATAACAAAGTATAGACCTTTGTTACAGTGGGATATTGTTACCAAGAGACTTCTGGAAAAGCTTTTCCTGTTTGTTGGAGTTAAGAAGCAGAAAGAAGGAAAGGGAAGCTATAGGTGGTGGATCAGTGAATATTCACTGGACGCCTTCTGTATGTTGGGCTCTATGTTGGTACCGGTGACACAAATACAAAAGCCTCTTTTCTGAAGGAGTTCAATGTGAGTGGCACCACTCTAGTCGCTATAATACAGCACACTGCCTCTGCTATCACTCCTCAGGCATTTATTTTAGGTTTAATCCCCGCAGCTGAATTGTGGGTCCAATTTTTTTTTCTTTCTATTGATGTGTAACACACATACAGGAAAAGGGCACAGTTGCAAGTGCACAGCTCCATGAGTCATCAGAGAGTGAACACACCATGTAAGCAACACCCAGATCAAGACAGGACATGACGGGCCACCAGAGACCCCTCTCCCACTTTGTGTTTCCTCCCAGTCATTACCTTTCCCCAGTAGTGAGCCACCTTCCTGACTTCGAGACTGCTCTGCACAGAGACACACCTTCAGGTTTCCTAGCTGTGTGCTGGTCCCCAGCTGAGAGAAGCTCAAGGAGCCAAGCTGAGAGATGTGATGAGATCAGTCGTGATGGGAAGTGCCTGGACCGTGATACTGGTCTAGTGTTTGGCACCATGTCTGTGTGGCTCCATTTAAGCCTGCTTTGACATTTTCAAAAGGGAAAAACCATTCTTGGTTGCTCTGTAACAGAGCCAGCACCAGGCAGAGCAAAGGCAGCCTTCCCAGTGGTCTGAACAGGCCTCCATCCAGAGATTTGTCTCCAGCCTGTCCAGTGCAAGGCCAGGAACTCCCTCGCTTGGCCGGCCTGGCTCCTAGAACGTTTTATGAAGACAGGGATATTAGCAGAAGAAGGCCCCCTTGTACCTCGAAGTGGTGAGCATTAGCCAGGAAATAGCTTAGCAGGGTTGAGTATAGTTAATGCTCTCTAAGTTTTCTTCTCTCATGTGGAGGGTTCAGGATCTTGGGAGAATGGGAAGCAGATGGGTAGGTTTTGCCAGAACCATCCAGGACATTACAGTGGGGAAATTTGATCAGTCATGAAGGGAGATCCTCTGAGGGAACTGAGAGAGAATAGGAAAGTAATTGTTCCAGTTATCTATTGCTGCATAGCAAACCTCTCCAAATGTAGTGATGTAAAACAACACTCATTTTATGTGTTCACGGAGATCATGGATCAAGAATTCGGATGGGGTATATTAGGGGTGGCTTGTTTCAGCTCCATGATGCCTGGTGTCTCAGCTGAGAACATGGGCGGAAGGAGACTGGGATCTTCTGGAAGCTTCTTCACTATGTGGCTGGCACCTGGGCTAGGATGATGCAAAGGCTTACCTAAGCTGAAACTGTCAACAGGCAGCCCACACACAGCCTCTCCATGTGGCCTGGGCTTTTCATAGCACAGAGGCTGGGTTTTGGAAAGGAGCATCACTAAAGAGAGAGTCTCGAGAGCAAGTGTACCGAGAGACCCAGGCAGAAGTTGCATGACCCTTTCTGAACTAGCTCAGAAGTCACAGGGTGTAATTTTTGCCACATTCTATTGGTTACAAGTGAATCACTAAAGACAACCCACATTCCAGCAGAGAAGAATTAGGCTCCATCTCCTGATGGGAGAGTGGTGTGGGATGGGAGCTTTTGCTGCAGCCATCTTTGCAAAATACTGTCTGCCACAGTAGCTGACAGCCAGGACTCTGCAGTAAGGCACACCTGGTTCCATTTCCTGGATCTGACGCTTATTAGCCATGTAACCTAGGGTAAGTTTCTTAAGTACTCTGTGTCTCACTTTCCACATAAAGAAATTGGAATAATAGTAATTCTGACCACATAGCATTACTGTGAGAATTCAGTGATATGAGCCATGTCTAGTGTTAGTAGAATGCTTGGCACATCATAAGTGCTCATAAATGTCACTTTTAACAGAGACTGAAGGAAGTGATTGTTCAAGACCAGCCTTACCTGTGACACATTTCCTTAGGCCTGCTGTATGTGAAAAAGTGGGCCACAGAATTCCCATACCAGGTTGTATAACAGCCCAGGATCCACCAGCAGTTAATAGGGATTATGGAGACCAAGCACAAGGGTGCAGCACTTTACAGTTTACAAAGCACTTTATACTCATTCTTTGTTTAATCCTCCAAAAAAGTATGTGGGCCACACAAGGCTCTTCCATTTTAGAGATGAGGTTTATCAAAGTGTAACCTACCCAAGGTTACTAAGCTAATACATTATAGAGAAAGGTTATGACCCCAGAGTTCCACTCTAAAGTCCCGTATTCTTATCTTCTTTAATGATCTCAAGAACATTGTAAAGTTATCAAAGGAAAAATAAAATTTAATTAAAATTTAATAAATTTAAAAGGTGTCCCCTAACCCTAATAGAAGTGGGAGAAAAAAGGAGGCTAGATTTCCGAAAGCCATGGAATGTCATAGCCAGAGCCAGTAGACAACTGCCAAGCATAAAAGGGGACTTCAAGTTATCACGTTTCTTCAAAAAGCTCAGAGGCATTCTTTTAAAATGCCCGAGAATGCTTTTCAAATTTCATAGCTAATCATTCAGCCAAACAGCGCCTTTTACTCTGAGAACTCCAAATTCTCTAATCACCCCTCACTTCTTAAAACCAATAAACTAGCGATGCCCTCTTCCTTCTGTCTTCCTTCAGATTTCAGTCCACCCACATCAACATCAAAATGCACAAATGCTGGGAAGGCTTTGTAAATCCTTTCTGGTGTTTTCCATTTATGTGACAGGAGGAAGGATGACACTTCCATCCATTTTTGGAAACAAACCAAAACACCCATAAATATTCAAGCTTATAATATTGACTTAAAGCTCAGTTAGAGCCCAGGCTGCAGTCAGCTCTTGATTATCCATGTGTAACTTATCCACAGCTAATTTTAAAACTCAAAATTACTTCCTTATTATTTGTGGCACACCCTTGGCCTCCTGTGCAGGTGTCAGCTCAGGACATAGTGAGAGGAAATGGAAGTGTGCCGAGTCAAGGGTCTGACTACTCGGATTCTGCTCTTGACACACTCCTGATTAGCTGGGTGACATTGAGCACATGTTTTTACCTGCTGGGACCTCCTATATTTTTCAACTATAAAATGAAAAATTTGGCTTTATGCTTTTTAAGATCTCTTCCTGCTCTAAAACTCCATGAGGTAGCAAAGTAGTCAAAAGAAATGGGAAGAAAAGTCTACTGCAAAGATCCCGCATTGAAATCAGTAGTCCAAACCACCCATTTCCCCAATTAGATATTGTGTGGCCTCAGAACTACTGAGCAGCAGATGTAAGCCTAGCACCCAAGAAGACTCCAATAGTTATTTCGTGAATTCCAAGGCCAAACACACAAGATTTCTGTATTTTCCAAATTATGATTCTCTTCAGTGAGCACAAATAGTCAGCTGTGTCTGAATGTGGAAAGGCTCTTTCTGTGTTTTTCAGAATGTTGGGTTGCCTTTCTGATGAAGCCAAGGTGGGGATTCCGAGCTGTGTGTCTGTGGGAGCCAAGACCACTGCCTATTCTCCCACCCCTGAAAAGATCCAATGCAGGAATCAGCCAGAAACCTGTTGAGTCTTCTTCCCTTCCCCTCTTCTCTCTCCCAACCCTAGCCATTCTCACAAGCTAGAAAAGATGTCTTACAAAGGAGAAATCTTTGATGTCTTCTTACTCCTGCCTTAAGTATGAGCTCCCATACCTAAGCTTTTCTTGTAAAAGGAAGGAAGAACCATGGGGTGATGGTGGGAAGGGGCGTTAAAGTAGGATGAGAAGTGGGTGTGATGGGATCCCACTACCATCCTCTTTGATCTAATGCATTTCAAGTGTAAGCTCTGTGCTTGACACCAGAGTGATAAGGAACAGACATCATCTAGATTATTAAGAGGTCTTGGATTTGGGAAAGAGTAGGGAGAGACATATGTGAACATGAGATTCGTCAAGTATCATAGATGCTATGAAAGAAAGACACATAGGACCAAAGGGTATGGTAGGGGCACAGAGGAGAAAGCACTCAGCTTCATCCAGGGCCAGAATTATAAAGAAATGCGGCTAGAGGAGGTAGTGCTTTATTCTTGGGCTGAAGCACATTAGGTCATGAGATGCAATATTTTAAATGGTTTTGCAGTTCTTAATAAGTGTTGACTCTGTGATCCAGGGTTAAGTAGCATTAAAGGACTGGCTTGCCAATCCAAAAATTCCTTATATCGTTATTTCTGTGGGTTAAGATGTTCTCTGTTCTAAACAACTGGTAAACAATCATTAGAACACTTAGTGTTCTTTAATTTTGTACTTCCTATGTTGTGCAAAGAGAAACCTCCCCTACCTGAACAATACATGGTAGAAATTGCAAAAACACGATATAGTTGACCTTGGATGTTTTCAGGTCTGAACAAGTGTTCCCCTGTTTGGGACCCATGCTTGCTTTCAGCTAAGTGCAGTTTGCCTGGAATAAACTACAGACAAAAGAACATACTTGGTGGAAATTCTATCACCCAAGAGAAATGCGAGGAGGGGAGTCGGGTCCCCCTAGCCTATTTGTGGATTTGTTTATACTCCCTCTGGTGGCTGATTCAGACCTGCATGTTCTGTCCCTTTGGCCTGAGAAGCAACCACACCCTACCTGATTCCAGAAGCCCAGAGTACTGCTGGGATGGTGGCCATGTCCACATGAGCAAAGGTATGAAGGTTCAGCATCTGTTTGGGTTTGGATTTTAACTAGCTATTGGCTATGATGTTTGAAAACTCTTGATTTAAATTAATATATCTTATTCTTTTTGTACCTAGCACACTGTTTGTGCTATATAGTCTTGTCAGACTTCATAGGATCATAGACTTCAGGCTCCTGTTATAGTTAGGCTCTTTTAGGTTTCAAGAAGCAACAATTAAGTAAGGTTACAAGAGTATCCCAATGGGATAAGGATACTTGTGTCTAGGAACCTTTGTATAGCTAGGCCTTGGGAAATTCAAAATGGACAGAAGGTTCAAAGCTAGTGAGTATATAACCCTTAAGAGCAAGATTTTTGGGGTTCGACAAACTCCCATCTCAGTTCCACTCCCTCCCTCTGCAGATTTTCTCATCATCTACTAATCCCTACCTTCCAGCTTCTGCATGCTCATACTTCCTGCTCATCACATTGACTTGCATAGGGCCCATATTGTTATATGTGACTTCTCTCTACCTAATGACTTCTCAGTTTTAGCTCCCTTTGCAAATAGATCCCCTTCTTTTGGTATTTCCTGCGTTTATAGTTAATAGACAGAGAAATATAATCAGCTGAATATGTGTCTTAAAGCCAGGCCATGTCAGATCACGTATTGGCTGCCTTGGGTCACAGTCCTACTCCTGGCCATGAATGGGCTTATCTTTGAATGGGCCACAGGCAGGGCAGCAGCCATAATTGGAGTATATAGTACAGCCCTGAAAATAACTTTGAACTCCTTCAGGTCATCATATGGGAAAACTGGTACCCCTGAGAGCTGATGCAATGTGCCTAAGATTATACACATAACATGGGAGTGGTGATGGTAGGGTGAGACCCCGGATTTTCCACATCCTGCTGAGGTTACCTTTACACTAAACTGCATGATCTGTTATGTTAAGTCATGTGAAAGGAGTGTTTTCATGCATAGACATCTTTTCACTTACCTATTGTGCTTGCAATTTGGAGACAAATGATCTCTTTCTGCTTCCTTCCCTCTGTCTCCTCCCTGTTCAGGTATCTTTTTTTTTTTTCCTATTAGAATTTATTCTTATTAGAAGCCATGGCTGGTCTATCTGCCAATGATTCCAAAGTCACTAAACTCAAACTAAGATTGACAGTGAAGTGTTTCACCAAGTAAGATTCATTCAGAAAAGGGAAATTATGCAGCAAACTTCAAATGAGAAAACTTGACAAATGAACCAAATTCTGAGTTGGTGAGGCCACCTAGAATGTTGGTAAGTTGTCAGTTGAAATATTTTGCCCTTTATTTACCTTTGACTGAAGATATTAGAGCAACACTTTGGGGCCATCCGGATTTAGGGCATGAAGTAGATGCCTTCGATAGGCTGGGCTTGAAATTGGATTTAAAAGTCTACACTGCTTATGGGTCTCCCAAGACTTGCTTACCAGAAAAAAATTATATGAAAATCCTGCCGTAACAATCACTTTGACAAATTTATTTATACTTATGGAATGCTTTAGTTAATGCAATGAGATTTTTAAACAGGAGAAAGAAAGCACTACCATATTCACCCCCGGGGCTTAACAGAATAACATGTCTCAGTAAACCATCCATGCAGTTACTTGTTCATTTATTAAATATTTGTTGAAAGACTGCTATAAGATAAACACTGTGTAGGGAATACAAGGATAAAGAAGACACAGTTGACCTCAGGAAACTTACAGTCTAGGACAAACAAAAAGAGAATTACAATGCTAGAGCTGAAGAGTGTGGACATATCAGTCACAAAGGAGGCCATGCTAAGTCATCTGCATGTCCTGCAGTAGAACAGAGTTGGCTGTGTGTCACATCCCATCAACTCTCTGATAATACTGTCCAGAGGCCATGACCTCATAAGCAGCTGACCCTTATGCTGTATGTCAGTTTCCTTTGAGTGAATGCTTCAGTAATTATACTGTATTCTGTTAAGGCTCATCATTGGATATCAGCAAAGTAAGACATCTTCATGGGCAAGGAGGATGATCTTTTCTGAAATCCAAGGTCATTCCCAGTAGGGTGAGTCCTTAGATAGGGACCCAGAACTCAAGGAGGAGCCTCAGGCATGTAAGAGAAAGCTTAGCCTCTCCTTTGCCTTAGGCTTGGCAGTATCCAGACATCTGAAGTATGATGCTGGGAGGTGGGTTTTAAAGGTCAGAAAAAAGCAAGAAATAAAATAAAACAGAAATAAAAGAAGTATTTCTTCTTTTTCCTGGGTCCTACATGGATGGGAAAAGACGAGTGAGCTTCAGAAAGCAATGCATGCTTTGTGGGCAAGATTGTGCAGCTTCATGGTACTCTGTGTTTAAAGTCCTTGACAGGCCTCCAGCCCAGTACTCATCTAGGAGTAGTCAGGAACCACCTGTGTCAGATTCTTCTAGGGCACTGGGTAAACATGCACAATTCTAAGTTCTACCTCAAATTCACACCTCTGAATCATGATGGAGAGGGAGTTTTAATGAGTATTTTAGAAGGTCCCCTTAAATTTGAGATTCCCTGGTCTTGACTTTATTGAGATCTTTGTGAATTTCAATATGGCTAAACTGCTTCTGCTCACCAAGCAATGTGTCTTCTAGTGTCATATTTGGAGATACTATATTTTATTATCACATGTGTTTGTATTTTATTTTATTACTTGGACTCTGACATTTCACTAATTAAAATGTTCCTGTATCATGCAACTAGCCTAGGCCAGGGGTTAGCAAACTTTTTCAGTAAATGTTGAATGTTTTCCACTTTGTGGGTTATATAGTCTCTGTAATCAGTACTAAACTCTGTTACTGCAACGCAAAAGCAGCCAGAGACAATATTTAAACAAATGGATATGGTTGTGTTCCAATAAAACTTTATTTGCAAAAATAGGAGGCTGATAGGATTTGGCCTATGGGCAATAGTTTACAGACCCCTATCTAAGCCATTAGACAACTAAATATGTATCACCTTGTAGAATCTCCTTGAATGGAACTACTCTGTCCTGTAATAGTAAAATAGTTGCAAAAAATGGAAACCTGCTGAAGTTATTTTAATGGTTCTTAAACTTGAAGGTATATAAGAATTCCCTTGGAAGATTTGTTGAAGTATGGATTGCTAGGCCCACTGGCAGAATTTCTGATGTAGTAGATCTGGAGTAAAGTCCAAGAATTTGTATTTCCAACAAGTTCCCAGATGATACTGATGATGTTGATCCAGGGCCCACATTTTAAGAACCATTGCCTTGAGTAAAGGGGAAAAGGTTATTAATAGGATTTGTATGAAAATTAGGAGTCTCAGTCACGAGGCCAAGAACACAAGATCAGTTTCACAAGGGTCTACCCAGAGACTTGGAAGAATTCCTTCTGCTGTAGGAACTAGGTTACCATAGGGTTGGCCACACTTGCCATTATGTGGTTCTCTATCCTATAGATTTCTGCTTCCATCAAATTTGATCAAGTGATTTCTCTGTCAGGATAAACTTTTATTTTTACACATGCTCTTAAAGTCCAAACTTCTTAACCTGACTCATAGGGCTTTTCATGATCTTCCCACACACTTCATCACTCTATCCTCATTCCTGCCATCCTCTGTTGGTGCCCAATAGGGACTCTGGATTTTTCCTCCAGATACTCTCCATATCATAATGTATCCCTTGTATAAATACCCATCTGCTCTGTTGACTGTGAGCTTTATGAGGACTGGGACTGTATTTCTCTTGTTTTATCACCAGTGACTTGCACAGCCAATGTTCAGTAAATATTACATGAGTGAACAAATGAATAATTTCTTCATCAGATTTGCTACCAGATACAAGGGAAGAGGTGCACTCAGGGACGCAGTGAAGGTAAAAGCCTTTTTGGAACTGATAGTCCAGGAATATTTATAGTAATGCCACTTAAAAGTGGAGGGGGACCACAATGAGATAATACGTCACATTCACTAAGATGGCACTAACCAAAAAGACAGATAATAATAAAGGTTGGTGAGGTTGTGGAGATACTGGAACCCTCATATAGAGCTGATGGGAACTAAAATGTTGTTACTCTGGAAAAACAGTTTGGAAATTCCTCAAAATGTTCAATATGAAGTTACGATATGACCCAGTAATTCCACTCCTGTGTGCCTATCCAAGAGACATGAAAACACATATTCATGCAAAAACTTGTACTCAGATGTTCATAGCACCATTATTCATAGTAGCCAAAAGGTATAAACAACTCAAATGTCCATCAACTGATTAATGGATAAACAAAATGTGCATTTATATAATGGAACATTATTCGGTCATAAAAAGGAATCAAGTACAGGTACTGATACCTGCTACGACATGTGTGAACCTTGAACATGTTATGCTAAAGGAAAGAAGCCAAACACAGAAAGCTACATCTTATATAATTCCATTTATGTGAAAAGGCTGGAATAGACAAATTTATAGAAACCAGAAAGTAGATTAATGTTTGCCAGGGGTTTGAAAGGAAGGAAGAATGGGGAGCAACTGCCAGTGGGTATGGGATTTCTTTCTGGTATAATAAAAATGTTCTAAAACTAGATAATATTGGTAGTTACACAATTGTAAATACACAATGGTGTGTAAATTATATCTCAATAAATCTGTCTTTAAAAAGTGGGTGGGAAATTGCTCAGATAGGTCCTAGAAGAAAGAGTGGAGTCAACTCCACGTTCAAAACTTGCTCCTGTATCTACTTTGACAACAAAGTAGAGCTTTGGAATAGCTTGTCTGACAATCAAGGTCATATATATATATATATGTGTGTGTGTGTGTGTGTGTGTGTGTGTATATATATATATATATATACACACATATATATATATACACACATATATATATATATCCATACAGCTTAAAATATAGTGAGTTGTCATTAAAATTTTTTTGACTGATTGATCCAATAATATTAAGATGGCACTTAATATTCTTAAATCCTTAATATTAATTTTTTTTCCACAAAAAGCTCAATATCTTGAGTATTTAGCAGAATTTCATGTACCCCATAACTCAGTCTATTCTTATTGATGAAAGTAATGAATTTCCTCAAAATGCTAAAATTGCTTCTGTTGAAAAACAAAGCAAAGCACAGCCTAAATTCATTTAGGACATCTATTGAAAGAAGCTTGCATTGTTTACAGATCTGCATCTGCTTTGTACACAAAGAGCTTTTATATCAAAGCCAACTGTTATTGTATTCTCTCTTTATCATGCAACCTTTCCTGAATTCATGGCTCTGAGAAAATGCAGTTCAGCGAATAAATGTAGACTAGCAAGCTCCCTTTATTTTCGTTGATGTTGTATGATGCTAAAATTCCCATTAACGTTTTTCCTCATCAGTGATATTACGAACTAATTCTTATCACTTCTCAAAGCAAATAAGGAATGGCTTGTGATCAAAAACATTTTACAGAAATAACATATCCAATTTAGGAAGAAAGACCATTATTGCCATATAAGGATATAAGTATGAAAATAGTCATATTTGGTGAGGATTAAAAGCTTAATCAAATGGAAAATAAAAAATACAGCAATGTCAATCTGATATGTGTTTCTGAATCTGAAAAGTGACACTAGTATAGAAGAGTTAGAAATTGCTCAGTTGGTTCTCATTGCATGTGAACTAAGAGCCCACAGCTGGACAGTGGTTTATCAATGGTTTGGGGTCACTTGGTCACTTTCCAGCTTGGCCTCCAGCCCCAGGAGACAGGAGCCATGCTGTCCGAGAAACCTTTACCTCCCAATCAAAATTATCTTTTTTTCTGAAATTCTACCATTATGAAATATTATAATTAAAAATTTAAGGGTTTGTCTATTAACCAGAATCTTCTATTAAACTGTAAATTGCCCCTGACAGGCTTAGTTGGCAGCCAGTGCTTTGCCAAGGGAATTGGAGCACAGAAAATATGCAAATTCTCAGTTGATTTTAGATTAGATAGTGCTTTCCTCTCAGGCTCTCAAGCTACTCTAACAACCCTTAGATAGGCACCCCCTTGCCAACCCCACTCACAGTATTGAGAGGAAGTCCTTTCTGAGGACCCATCTTGCTGGAATTTCCTCAGCCAAACAGTTGTCACAGGTGATAGATGTGACCCAAGGTGCTCCGGGGTTTGTGTAGTGTGAACATGAAGAATCTAACCTCTGTTCAGGTGACTATGACTTAAGGTTCCACCATTGAAGCCAGGGAAATAATTAAGAGTGGCATCTCTTCTAAGTTTGATTAACAATTTATTAAGCCATAACTGACATTTTAAAAGGCCATTTTAAAGGTGATTAGAAGCCATATATTCAGGTATTTCATAAACCTCTCCAGTTCATGCCAAATGAACAGTGACTTAAACAAAAGTAGTTCGTAAGCCTTAAGATTTTATGAACTTTTCTTATCAAGTCTCTCTTCCTATGTTTTGCTCCCTCAGCCTCAATCTATTCCTCCATTTCTTCTGTATCATTTTTTTTTTCTGGAAGCTGCCTTGGTCTTAACTCTTTTTCTACCTTTTTCCCCAGTTCTTCTTTTAGCATCCCCTCCCTCTCTGCTTCTTGTTTCTTTCTCTGTTTCCTCAGTCTACCTTCTCTTTAAATAACATAATATAAAGCAAATATAAAGAGTTGGTCAACAAACAAACTTTTGTTTCAGATATTATACATTTTAATCATAGTATTCTTATTTGTTTTTTATAGTTTATGGGTTAGAATTTTCTATCTTTTCATTTATCACAAGCATATTTTTCTTTAAGTCATTTAGCATAGTAATAATAATAACTACTTTAAAATTCTTGTTAGTTAATTCCAATATCTGGGTTGTCTTGGGGATTTAATTAATTGATTGTCTTTTCTTTTGAGAGTAATTAACATTTTTCTGGATCTTCGTATATTGAGTATTTTGGATTGTATACTGGACATTGTAAATGTCATGGGGACTCTGCTCTCTGTTATATTCCTCCAAAGATTATTTCTCTTTTTAAGAAGACAATTAAATTGGTTGTACTGAAACTGCAAAGTCTGTCTTTTAGGTGCTAACTCATATCTCAGTGTAATTATTTTGTCTCTACCTGGGATACTTTGAGTCTTCCCTGTACATGTGATTCAAGAGTCAGATGGAGATTTGGACCAAGTATATACACTTGGCCTCATTTTCTAATGACTATGGGTTCGGATTGCCCTGAACCATTCATGTTGGGAAGACTGGATTCTCTACAGTAGTTTCAGCAGCCCCTTTCAGCATTATCTATTGTCTAATCTCAGACTAAATGCTACTATCATTTAATCTCAGACTAAAAACTGTAAAAATCAGAAGCTCATCCAATTTTTTCCCCTGTTTCCCAAGGTTGACTCCACGGCAGGATTTGGTTATTTTTGCTGCCTTCCAGACCCTCCAGGTGGTTTTCTTATTGTATTTTGTTCAGACCATGTAGCTGTTATCTATGGCAGAGTTAACCCAGTAGGAGCTTAGGAGCTTATTCAGCCATACTGGGAGCATGACTACCTTTTCTTGATTTTTGAAATGATGTGAGTTCAACCATTCCTGTGGTTTTCTCTAAAAGAATGCTAATTTACATTGCAGGTCAGAACCTTTGATTGATTTTTCTGTATGGGCCAGTGACCTTCAATAGAGACAGAGTTCTATAGCTCAGTCAAAGGGAAGGATGTCACATCAAGCTCCATTTCCATTTTTTCAACAAAATTTACTGTCATCCTGTCATGAGAAAAGCACTGGGTTGCCTGTTGTGGCTATCTAGGGGGCATCCTTGAGCTTTGTGGGAAGGGGGCAAAACTGACCTTCAGAAAGATTATGAGGCTAAGAGGAAAAAAAATGTTTTACCCTTAAGAAACACTGATTCTGTATCAGGTAATTATTGTATGGATTCTTTCTTGTTTAACCCTCACAACTCTGCCAGATGACTATTATTGTACACTTTTTATAGATGAGAGAAGTGAAGCTGAAAGGTTGTACAGCTGGTAATTTTTATAGGCTTTTAATTTTAAAAATTAGTTAATACTAAAAGAATTAAATTGACATCTTACTGTGTTCTCAAAAATAACATGAATAACGATAATACAAATAACAATATCCAAGTGCTACTTTTCCTCTTAGCAAAAAGAGATTGTGAGGCAGTACAGTCCCTGACTTTTGACTGACAAGGTTCTATAAGTGCTAAGTATAGTTTTCTATTAAGATTGAAACCTATGAGAAAAAAGCCGTGGGCTGACCCATCTTCAAAGTGTCCATTTAAGATTATTTTCTTTCAGCCAGGTGGCTAATGGGCTGTGTTAGACAATGGATAGATATTGTATTCTGTCTGATACCATAGAATTGGAGAAAAAAAGAGCAATTCCACATTTATTTGGCTTGTCTACTGCCCAGGAGCCCAAGCTACAGAGAACATTTATTACATTTTAACAAATGGATGGTACCTCCCTATTTTAGGCTAGAAGAAAACCTCTGCTCTGGCCTCAGTGTGAACAGAGGCATTGGTGATAGAATATCCAGTGTGAGTCATTGTCCTCACATTGGGCAAAAAATAGTGAAAACATCCTGGGGCAAGTCTAAGGAAAAATGTTTGGTTAATGGTAGGTTTACCTAATGCTGGATTTGAAAAAAAATATTGACTACTTCATGTTTTACAGAGGAGGCTTGCAGACAAAAGAAAGTAAACCCCCTATTGAATTTAATAGCGACTCTATTAAGAGATGAGAAGACAAGAAGAGATGTTTAAAGCACAGTTAGAAGAGAAAGTAATAAGGCTGATATAGACAACAGACAACAATCTCAGCCTGATCAGTTGGAGATACTGAGAGAGCATTGGTTTTCAGCCCCCAACTTACTTGGTCATGAAAACACTGTGGCCTATAGGGTTGCATTTCTCCTCCGAGGTCTGCAACTCACTCTACGTTTAGTCATTTGACCTAGGGAAAGTAATTTCACCTCCTCTGAGTCTCAATTTTCCTGTAAAATAAGGTGGTTGGGCTGGACATGGTGGCTCACGCCTGTAGTCCCAGCTACTTGGGAGGCTGAGGCAGGAGGATCACTTGAGCCCAGGAGTTTGAGGCCAGCCGGGTCACATAGCAAGATCCCCAATTGTTTTTTTTTAAGAAGGTGATTGGATTAGGTTCTCTTCAAGACTCCTTCTAGCTTTAACTTTTAAACATCCAAGTAGAAGCTCCCTTTAGATTTTTACCCAGGTCTTTTTCCACTCCATCCAAGAATCAAAGTTTCTACATGTGGGAAGACAAAATGACATCAGAGTGGATGAGTTACTTGAAATTTTTGAATTAAAATGGAGACAAATCAAAATAAAAGCAGGGAAAATACATATTTCTTACCCGAACTATAAAATAGATGGCAGGTGATAAATGAATAGAGTTTGGACTACTCTCCAACTGTAAACTTTCCTGCACTTTTATCTGAAACTAACGGTTAACTTTAAATATCTACAATGAGTTCTGACAGAGAAGAGCAAGCAGCTCAAATAATGAAGGTCAGCAACTAAAACCCAAATTCTACTGCTTTAGAATGTTCTCAAAGACAGTTTTAGATGCATGAAGAGGAACAAACACATTTGTCCCACCCATGACCCTGTCAGTAGCAGGCTGGGCCAGTGGTGGACATGGCTGGAATCCAAAGGTCAAATAGACCCAGAGGGAAGGACACATGGTTTGGGGAGGCCCCAGTGTGACCTTGATGGAATAAGCAGTTCAAGCTTAAAAGCCTAAAGCGCTGAGATCATGAAGTGCTTTTGAACCATTATAGCTTTGAGGTGCTTTGAGGGTAAAGGAGCTGCAAGTACCATAGAAAATTGGTAAGGTTGTTTGTTTCATTGTTTCCTGAGGAAGTGGCATTTTTCAGAACATTTCTAGAAGCCAAATCTTTCCTGTCCCAATTTTTTGGTTTTCTAAAGGATAGATGAGTCATTTCTCCAGTCAGATAGCAGGAGTGAATGAAACAAAAATGACCTACTGAAAGAAACTAAACATACATGAAAGAAGAAGGAAAAGAGGAAGAGGTGGAGGAGAAAGGAGAAGAAAGGCAAAGTAAGTTATCCGATGATAGAGCATCTATGGGTTTTTAGAGAGGGCAGCAAATCCTATTAATGGTCAGGTTTTGAGTTACTGGTGGAAGCATTCCCTACTATGCACATGCCTTATTTTTGGTTCTCCCAAAAGTAGATGAGGATGCAGATTCCATGTAACTCAAGTGAGGGAGTGGGAAAAATAAGACAGGAATAAGACACCAATAAAAGGTATGTTAATAAGTGTAAGATCCCTGTGATCAACTGGGACTCAAAATTCTAGGAACTCTCTGAGAAACTGTATAGAATATATGGATTCATTCATTCGGGCTGCCGTAAGAAATAGCCACAAACTTGACAGGTGAAAACAACAGAGATTTATTCTCTCTCTGTTTTTGACGCCAAAAGTCTCAAATCAAATTGTTGGCAGAATTGACTACTTCATTCCAAGACTACCCCCAGAAGCTTCTGGTGGCTGCCAGTATCCCTTGGCATTCTTTAGCTTGTAACTGCATCACTTCAGTCTTCACCTCTGTCCTCACATCACTTTCTTTTCTGTGTCTTCTCTCCTTCTCTTCTCTTGTAAAGATCATCTCATCTCAAGATCCATAACTGAATTAAAACTACAAAGACCCTTTTACTAAATAAGTTTGCATTTATAGGTTCCAGGTGGACAAGTCTTTTGTGGGGCCATCACTAAATCCAGTACATTACCCATTAGAATTGGCCTACTGAGGAAGCTCCTGGAGTATGTAGTCTACGGACTCTGATTCCCCTTTGCTTAACAGTTGCTGCATGGAGATGACAAATCCTCGTTCCTCTGAGCTGTCTTTGCTTGGGCTCCTTTAGTGCTACTGGAATACCTGAGAGAAGCAGAGAGTTGCAGATGCTTGAGTTGGAAAGCAGTTGGATTCACAGTGCATGTACATGGGGACAGACAATAAGGTCCATAGGTAACCTTATTGGTGAGCTTGGGGAGGGGATGTGAATAGAGACACCAGTAGTGACTGTTACAAGACATAACAAAATGAAGACACTGCATGAGATAACTGCCATGTGAGTTGATGGAACTGGATAAGGACAATGTGAAAAGCCTGGGGCAATGCTGGAGACAGCAGAAAGAGACTCAGACACTAGCACAGTGGCAGGACTTGTGTATGACTCAAGTATGCAGTCATGAGTCACTCTGCAGCACAAGGCCCACAGAAAGTGGTGAAAAGTATACTTGAGGAAATAACCAGCTGCCCTGGAAAAGCCATTCAGAAGGCCCAGGTAGTGTCCACTAGTTGCTGTAGCCTCATCTTACTTCAAGAATTTTTCAGGTGCATCTCAAATTCAGAAGTTGGCTAAATCCTTAGGGGTTGGGAGAGGATGTTTCTTGAACATCTGTCATTAATGAAGACCCCAACAATTGAGCTGGGGACACAAAAAAAGGCCCCATTCCTGGGGAAGGATAGGGATTTGCAAAAGGCGGACAGGATATTATAATCCCAAACAGATAACCTTGGGTTTAGTATAAGTTTTTGGTCTTTGTAAAGGGAGAGGAAATAAGAAAACAACAAATCAAAAATAAACATGGAGTCCTGGGAAGGATTCCAGTTCTGCTGGTTGATTCAAGTGCCTGGAGGAAGAAGAGTCAACACAATGACCCAGAGGCTTTGCGAGCTAATCTGGGCACCAGGTCTAATCAGCATCAAAGATAAGTCAAGGAGGAGATGGCTGGGCCCCCAGGATGACAGAATGCCAAGACTCTCTGGATTGAAGGACATATTTTCTGCAGCTATCAGGGCCTTTACAGACCTGGGCTGCCCTTTATCTGCTGGTGGCTCTGACAGGGAAAACTAGCAAAGGAGGTGGAGGATGGTATTTGAGGTTACCCTGGTCCAGCGCTGCCCAGACCAAATGAGTTTACTTAATTTAACTGCTTAGTTATTTCAGCTTAAATGTTTTCCATATTGTGCATAGAGAGTTATTATCCAATAACTTTCCATCTTTCAGTTCCAAATTTAAGGATCCTAAAAATGCCTTGTTTATATCAGAAATAACTGACTTGTTGCTGGAGATTATGCTAACTATTGTAAGAAACAAACCTCAATATGTGTAATACTCAAACATGGTAGATTATTTCTGGCTCACTTAACATCCCAAAACAGATACCTCTGATTCATGAGAGATTTCTCTCTAAGTGAATTCAGAGATACAAACCCTATATGGCTTCACCATTTTCAGCACAAGTCTTCCAAGGTCACTAACCTACATCAAGCTAGGATTAGGGAAAACAGCTGAGAGAGTCCCTGTCGTTAGGGGCCAGGTCTGAGAGTGACATGCATCACTTCCCCCCGGTCCACTGCCTAGAATTTAGTCACATGGCTTCACCTAACTGCAAGAAAGCTTGAGAAATATAGTTGTATGCCCAGAAAGAAGAGGCCTGAATCACTCCTGAATAATGAGCATGGGGCCACTACACTAAAGCATAAGCAGGAGAGAAAATGGAGCCCTGATTGAGTTTACCTGCAGGTAAGACTTGGGAGGGATGGTTTGTCTCTACTCCACATGCGATTGGCTAGGCTCACTCAGCTAGGCTGGAAAGTTCAAGATGACCTCACTTATTTGTCTGGATGCTTGAGCATGTCAGTCCTCCTCCACTTGGTTTCTTTTCTTAGCCCCTCTTTCTAAGTAGGTGTCTTGGACTTCTTTACATAGTGAGCCAAAGTAGCAACTCATGCCTATAATCCCAGCACTTTAGGAGGCCCAGATGAAAGGATTGCTTGAGCCCAGAAGTTCAAGATCAACCTGGGTAACATAGTGAGACCCTGTATCTACAAAAAATAATAATAATAATAATTAGCTGTATGTGGTGGTGCATGCATGTCGTTGCAGCTACTTGAGAGGAGGTTGAAGTGGCAGTATCATTTGAGCTCAGAAGATCAAGGCTGCAGTGAGCTGGGATTGTGCCACTGCACTCCAGCTTAGGTGACAGGGCAAGATCGTGTCTCAAAAAAAGGCAGGCAGCAAGAGAGTAACAGCAGAAGCTACCAGGCCTCTTAAGGCCCAGGCTTGGAGGTGGCATGGTATTACTTCCACTGCATTTTGGCAGGCAAAGCAAGTCACAGGCCAGTCTGGATTCAAGGGGAGAGGAAACAGACTGTCTCTTAATGATAGGAATGTCATTGTCTAAGTCTGTTCAGACTGCTATAACAAAATACCATAAACTGAATGGCTTATAAACAGCAGACATTATTTCTCACAGTTCTGCAGGTTGAGAAGTCCAAGATCAAAGTTCAGGCAGATTCAGCATCTGGTGAGGGCCCATACCTCATAGATGGTGCCTTATTGCTGCATCCTCACATGATGGAAGGGGAGAATGAACTCCCTGGTCTCTTTTATAAGGGTACTAATCCCATTCATAAGGGCTCCAACCTCATGACCTAATCACCTACCAAAAGCCCTACCTCTTAATGTTGTCACCCTGGGGATTAGGTTTCAATGCGTGATTTTTAGAAGACGTAATCATTCAGAACACAGCAGTCATTTGTGTACAGGATGGGAGGAATTGTTGGCCGCAATATTCATAGGCACAAGCAGCAGGCAAGAGGTGGGGAGCCAGGCCTGAAGGACATGGGCCTCAGAAAGTACAGCAGTGAATGGCAAGCGGATGTCTTCATATTTGGGAGAAAAAGTGACAGGGATGGCTGGCGGCAAGTGATATTGGCACAGCTATGGGGATTGGCATTGCACATGTTACTTCAATCCCTACAATGCCTGGTGGTGGAGGGGTCAGATCAGAGGTTTCAATATTGAGTTAAGAGTCCCCATGCGTGTGTTCATTCATGTCCCACAAGAAGACTATTACAGAAATGTACTTTACTATTCTAGTTTATTTATTTTTTTTTAGTTTCTCTCTTTGCTTTTTAAGATCCTTGAAGGTTGAGATGGTGTCTTATTCTGATATGTCCTTAGCAACTAGTTTAGTCTATGACATAGTAGATCTCTAACGAATGTTTGTTGAACACTGTATAGGCAAGGACTGCAGTGTTCAGCATGTTCTTGCCAGGGCTGCCCCTCCACTGACCTTGACAAGGCCCAAAATAGACCAGAAGAGGGTTTCCCAGAGTTTTGTGGGCTCCTGAAATTCTTGCCCCTTGTCCTTCTATCACACACCCATATGGGTCCCAAGAACAGAACCACAGTTGCAACTACTAATCATCTACTCCTTCCCAAGAGACCATGTGTACTTGTCCCATCATGCCTCACATCCTGATTTATCTTGGCCACTACCCTCTGTCCTATTCCTTCAGATTTCTCTAAGACCCCTCTTCTCAAACGGCTCTGAATGTCCCCCAAGCTGACTCGGTCTCCCAATTCCAACCTGCACCCCCCAGCCTTGTGGACACTTCAACTCTGCCCTCTGGAACATGTGATCTTTATCTACATAATAATTTGTTTCTCAAGCTCTTCACTAAACTTAAAGGAAAATAAAATAAAGATCAAAGATTGAGCTCTTCGTGAAGAAGTTTTATTGCTAAGGAGTAATGGGATCCAGCATGGAGCCTAGATTGTGGGAGATGAGGTTCAGGGAGAGAGAAATAGGGCAGATCTCTTAAAGCCAAAAGATTGAGTGTTTCCATCCCATATTAGAAAAGCAAAATCTCTTATGCTGGTGATAGTTGGGCTTGTTAAACAGATGAGCCCTGGGGAGGAGGGATAATTTACTGTGCTTGTAGGCTGACCGTTTGAGAATCATGCTGTCCAGCTGCATCTCTTGCATATGCCATAAGTCTGAGCTAGGGTTACAGAAATTTATCAGGGCACCATTGGTATGATCAGGCTAGGTAGTCAGATCAGGGGTTGGCAGAATACTCCTTTCACTTTTTGCTTACCTGAATTCTGTCTCAATCCCGGAAACACTACATCCCATTCAACCCTTACAAGAAGTGGTATTTTCTTACCACCTGTCACACCCAAAGCCCATGAATCCTGGGCCTGGAGAAGGGATAATGATTTTACTTGCAGGTTATTTTGTCCCTCCTTTATCCCTAAAGCACTCAGATCCCTGGGAGCAATTCTTATAGATCACATTCTATGATATGGTTTAGATGTTGAAATGTGACCTCCAATGTCACATTAGAGGTGGACCTAGTGGGAGCTGTTTGTATCATGAGGGTGGATCTCTCATGAATTATTTGGTGCTGTCATCACAATAATGAGTGAGTTCTCTCTGTATGAGTCCATGAGAGATCTGATTGTTTAAAGGAGCCTGGCACATCACCTCTTCTCTCTCTAGCTTCCTCTAACCATGTGATGTGCTGGCTCCTCATCACCTTCCGACATGATTGTAATCTCCCTAAAGCCTCACCAGAAGCCAAGAAGATGCTGGCACCATGCTTATATAGCCTGCAAAACCATGAGTCAAATACATCTCTTTTCTCTATAAATTATCAAGTCTCAGGTATTCCTTTATAGCAACACAAAATGGATCAATGCACCCCCCATGTCCTCTTTCTGCTAGCTCATATCATTTGAAAAGTTGACACCAAGACAAGATCAGACATACAAGAGATTTACTGGAGAAACTACCATTGAGGGGAAAAACTGGAGAGGGAACTGGAGGAAGTAGAGAGAGCCTTCAGCACATGATACAGGTCTAATTCTGTAGAAGGAAGGGTGGTTGGAAAAGTCTGAATTTAGTGCATATCTAAGAAAGTTTTGGCAAAGCTAATGAGGAGTCCTTGGGCCAAAGGGGCAGATCAGAGGAGTCCTGCATCTCTGATCCATGTGCCTGCCTCAGTATCCCTGCTGTGCTCTCATGGCTGAGAGCAGCTGGTGGAGGGCATGGCTTCAATGTGGTAATGGATTTCAGAGTGCAGCCACAGTTCAGTTATACTCCTGACAGTCAGAGGTCTGAGAAGAACATTCTTGTGACTATCAAAGTTTCCCTGTTGCAATCATCTTCCATCAGACACACACCACCACCACTTTTTACTGGGTTTTATCACCAGGACCACTATCTTTCTCTGCACCACTACAACTTTCTTAACACTTCGCCATTTCAACATACACCTAGAGAGCCCTTCCAACATTGTGACCTCTCATTGCCTTGACATGCCCACTTTGTATGGTCTTTATCACCTCCATCTCAGCTACCCATTGCCAAGGTCGCATTAACAAAACTGCTCCATTCCGAAACCTTAGTTCCCAGCTTCCCATATTCCCACCTTGTATCATCCCAGATCTCTTTCTCTAGTGACTTGGAGCCAATCAATCTTGGAGGACCTTTAGGTCCCCAGACCTGTCATTGCACCAACTTTTCACTGCATCTTACCTCGTTTACTCTCTCCTTCTTCTCCTTTTTCACCTTAGAGTCCACAGCCCATTCCCATAACCACTTCTTGCACATACTTTCAATTCCTTGTACATTCTCTCAATTCCATTATTTTGCTTGCCCTTGATAAGCAAGCTCAGCCTTGCTTAATTCCAGCCTGCCACCTCTTTAAACCCAGCTCCTAAGCAACTAAATGTGGCTGGTGAAAAACATTCAACCATTGCTGACTGGTCTCACTTGAAATTTATGGTGGCAGGCCTCAAGTGGGACCTCAGTGCAGCCAAGCAATCTTACCCCATTTCCCCAGTCAGTTCTCCTTCTTCATTCTCTGAGATGACTATTTCATACTTTTTCACCTTTACTCAAACCTCCAACAATTCCTCCCCCTTCCTTCTTATCAGCTGATGAGCTTCTTCCCTATTTCCCAAAGATAGAAGCAATTAGAGGAGAACTTGCTTCCTTTCTGCCACACCATCTGCCTACCTACCCAAATCGATACTCACAAACTCTGCTTTTCCTCCCATAAAATGGATAAACTTTGTGTTATTTTGTACCAGGTTAGCCCCACCAAGTGTGAACTGGATCCTATCTTCTATTGCTTATTCAAGGCATTGGTCTTGCAATTATCTCTTCTCTCCCCTGCTCCTTCCATTTTTCTCTCTTCACTGGATTATTTCCATCACCATAAAAACATGCTATAATACCTGCCATTAAAAATAGTTTAAAAACCTTCCTGGTGCACACATCTCTCCAGCTACCATCCATTCTCCTCCCCATCTTTACAGTAAAATTGCTTTTGTCTATGCCTGCCATCTCTACTTCCTCTCCTCCCATGACCCTTGAGCCCCCTCCAATCTGGTGTCAGGAAATGAGGATTATTTGTCCAGCCCCCCTTGTTAATCTGCAGTAAACATTTTACAGTGTCAGATTGCTTCCCTTTCTCCAGTGTTCTTCTGCGTAGATCATTCTGATTTCAGCAGACTCTTTCTGAGTAGCAAACCCACAGGCTCTAGCATCTAGTTGGTTTGGGGCGAAGTTGATCCAGGTACTTCTTTTCTCAAGACCCTTATAATAGGGCACCCAGAGTGTATACTGATGACAGACTTGATGGAGACCCATTTTGCTTCACCAGGTTCACTCATTCTGAGTCCCCATCTTACCCTGGATATTCCTGTGCTCTCGTGTCTGAAGCCTCATCCTCCACTCCAGCAATGCAAAAAAGGAAAAAAAATGTGCTACTGAAGTTTCTCAGCTCTGAGGTCTTTCTTTATTCTCAGTTCTAGGACCTGGGCACCACCTTGTGCTCACAGATGAACACTTGTTCAGATAGCACCTGGCACAAGTTTTACACAGGCTGCCTTCACTTATCTTTTAAAAAACATGAGGGCTCTCCTTTGGGGATTGTCTTCCCAGCTGTATGAACTGGAAAGACAAGCACATAAGAAATAGCAAATCAATTAATTTAAAAAATACTTGTTAATTAACAGCTCTGTGTTAAGTGCATAGTTATAGCAGTGATCAAAGGAAGCAAATTCATGTCCATATGGATCTTACACTCTAATGTTACCTATCATCTATTAGTCATGTATCTTATTTGCCTGTTAGCTATATATCTATGGAAGCCTATATTATATTTTTCTAAACAAAATCTCAAGCTAAGTAAGGGAAACATGTCCTATGGCCACCCTTCCCCTCATATCCCAAATCAGCCTTCACATCTTTATACCTATTGTCAACCCTCTGTAGAAATGGCCTATTCACTGATGGGCACAAATGGATCATGATTGCCAGTTCTATAAATTTTTGCATGTGATACTCAATAGCCATCTTATAAGACATAGAGCCATTACCATTAGCTTCACATCACCATTAGGGAATTTCTGGTTCAGAGACATTAAGAAAATTTCATTAGGTTAATCAGCTGTTTAGAGGTTGAGCTGGAGCTTGAAGTTCAGACTTCTACACTCAGATTGGAAAGTGTTACAGGCCATATCGGTCATAAAGGTTCTTACCAGGTATCCAGAAAAAAATATGAATGTGCAAGATTTGTTTCTGTAGCACTATTGCTTGCATAGAGGTATTTTGTTAGCCTTGTGATGGCCAAAGGGAGTATTACAGTCCTCATCTGCCTATTTTCATTCATCTTGAACTCAAAATGGTGCCTGAGTAATGATGACCTCACCCAATTTACATTTATCCCTAGTAGCAGGAGACAAGATTCACAATAATGTTCTTTAGTTCTTTACTGAATAGTCATCCATATTACGTATTTCCAATTTATAATCACACATATAATAACATAGTTTTGTTATTCAAGAGTGAGACTGATAGTATTTACTGAGGCCCTTGACAATTGCTATTCTAAGCATTACACAGATTATATATTTTTAATCATGCTGGACTCAGATATGAAATTATGAGGTACATATAATGTGTATTACCAATATGTAGCCCCTACCTAAGCCTGTTCTTCCATAGATAAGTGTCTTTGTTCTTCACAAACTCCCAACACTTGATGAAGAAACAGTAAGTGGAAACATATAACCTCTAGGGGGAGCTCAAGGCTTCTCTCTCCTCCCTCTCTGTTCTAGGGAGGATGAGGGCTGGTAGAAATGGTCAAGGGCAAGGATATTATTGGACCCAGGTGTGGGTAGGTGAACTTTGACTATGCCTAGCCAGGAGGTTAATGGGTTCTGCATAATTTTTTTTTAACCTTCCCTGGGAATGCAACCTTTTGAGAATCCTCTGTGGCTGCTGTCACAGGAGTGGCCCTTTCCACATGGAAGAAACCCTGGCAGAAACTGGATGGGTCAGAGAAAAAGATGATGCATGGACATACTTCAGTCTGGGCCTTAGGGAAGAGGAGCAATGGAATCCTGTGGCTTGCCATGACTCAGCCATGCTCTCTAGATCCAGGGGTTCCACACATGGGTGCATAGGGGATTGGGGTCAAAGTCATATGGCATTAAGCAAAGGAACTTTACTGGGAAGTCTCTCTGATGAGCTCTTAGGTGAGCCTAGTAGGGCTGTTGGTGGCCACTGTGGGTTAATGTGTGTGGGTGAACTTGGGGATCATGAGGCCTAACTCGTCCCCTCATTAGTAATACAAGTAACATAAACCAGCAAAGAAATCCAATTTATGGCATAGAAAATGTGTCCTAAGAAAATATGTATGCTATAAACATAAATACAATACTATGTGTTTATGCAAATGAGTTATAAAAAATAATATATTGAGGAAAGTTTCAAGTAAAGCGTTACCGAACAAAGTTGAACTGTGGTTTATTCAACAAAATGAATGCACACAGCATAGAATCATGTCAAGAGCCTTGGCCTGGAGCTTCGGGGGTTGAGGCTCATCATCTCTCATTGAATGGATTCTGCCAGTTCAGTGGATCTTCAGAAAAGAAGTTCATTTAGTGGGAGGAATAGCCTCCCAGGGGAAAGGAACAGAAATCCTTTAGCGTCTCTGGGCTCCTGTCTTAGTTTGAATTCCCTCAAAACCGATGCTGAGATGAAGATTGGGTATAGGTCATTTATTTGCAGGGTAGCCTCAAGAAGTGCAAGTAAGGAAACAAGGAAAGTGATAGAGGGGAGGAAAGGTAATAAATGCATGTTAATGCGCTGGTTATGCTGAAGGTAATTAAGATTCAATGCTGTGGGAAGCCAGGTGAAACAACATATGGATCACACCTCTGAATCAGCCCCCCGAAGGAAGGGAAGGCTGGGGCATTTGCGCACCAACTCCTATTCCCCACTCATTCAAGATTTCCCCTGGGCATCAGCTTACCCACATTTCTGGGTTGTGCTCATGATTCTAGAGAAATGAAGGGCAAACTCTTGAAGTGGAAAGCTGTCTGCATGCCAAAGTTTGTCCAAGACTTCTAGGACATCAAGTGTGTTGAGGCAACATGGGACAGGGCATTAACAATATTCTCATATCAAAACTGAGACTGGTCTAGATGACCTCCAAGGCTGCTCCCAGCTTTTATATCCAATAATTATCTGCTGAATGGGGTTGCCTGCACCATGGGTTTTCTATCCTTGGTGGTGGTGAGTGCCCTTCTCTAGAAATAAGTAAGTAGATGCTTGATGACCACTTGGAAGGAATGTTGTAGCATCCTATACGTGATTGCAATAAGAAACTTTTAACATACTGTCTTGATTGAGTTCCTAGAAAACAGACCTGTGATGAAGATTCAGGTTGGAGTGATTTAGTAATGAAATGCTCCCTGGGGGCCGGGAGAGTAAGGAAGTGGAAGAAGCAGGATAGAGAAGGGAATGAAGCCAAGGAAGAGTTCCATGTCAAGGAAAGTCCTGGCCTCAGCCTGATCCCACAGGAAAGCTCTGGTATGTAAATAACCTCATATTCTGTGGTGACCCCAGACAAGGGAGAGGAATTTTCATTCTCCCTTACCCTTCAGTCATTGACTAAGGGTTCCCTCAAAAGAACAGAAACTTAGGGAAGTGTGGCACAGTCACACTTGTTGGCTCTGTTCTGATATAGATTTACAAGACTTCCTGGATGACACCTTGGCCTTGAGTTTCCCAAAGTCTTGTCTTTGGCCCATTCTAATGCTGCTGACAGTGGAAATGCAGGAGCCTTAGTATTTCAGAGCTCTAACTCCCAGAATCCACAGTGCTGAAGAGGGTAACTCAGGGACTTTTTTTTTTATGGGATAGAAATTCAAGCTTGCAAGGTACAATGTGACCCCCCAACCCTCATGCAAACTGTGTGGAATCTTTTCAAACTGAAGTGGATTTGGGACTAAAGACAGTAGAAATATTTCTGAGATGAAGGGATAAATCTAGCTATACAGAGGTGTAGCACAACACTATCATAAAAAATCCACTTTTGTCTATGCCACAGCCCTGAACCTCTCGTGCACCGGATCAGAGACCCTGATAAATCTGGGCTGCTAGAAATGCCAACCAGCTCATATGTTTTCAGTGAGCAATGACAGGGAGCCAAATTGCTTTATTCCGATTAGGGAAGGGCCTCTGACTGTAAAATATACTGTGTGAAAAAAATATTGAGTTTTAGTTCGCTGACACATCAATTTAAGAGAGTTATGACTCTCACATGGATGCCAAGCAGGTATCTCCCCACATGTATGTGCAGTAAAAATTAATTGTGGCACTGTTCTCACTTGTGGGATCAGAGGGTGACCTGAGTGTCACTTCCAGTGGCAAGCCACAACACTAGAGGTGTTGGTACTTTTCTGAAAAAACACAGAGGGAAACAAACACCAAAAGTCATGAATGAGCTCCATGTTTAACTTTTTGATTATACGAAGAGATATGCATTCATGTTATATTTGTATTTTTCCAAGAGTATGTACATATATACATATGTTTTATGGGTACAATGTATGTGTATCAATCGGGATCTAGACAGGAAAACAGAAACTTCTCCAAGCCTTTCAAGTTAATTCAGAGAATTGATCACACACAAATTGGAAGAGAGAAAAAGCCAAACAGAGACTCATGAGGCAATCCAGAGATCAGCAACATGGGAAGCTGCTACCACCTCAAAGTCTCAAAGGACACAGGGAAGGGATGGCCTTATGGAGTTCAGGGCCTGGTGCCATCTAGGGTGAGCTTAAACCATGGTGATAACTCACCAGAGAGCTGTGACCACAGAAGGAGGGGTTGTTGTGTGGGAGCTGGAATGTCTCTGCTGCCAGAGATGCGATAGGAAACTGAGAGTGAGGGAAATGAAGTGTTCTGACTTCTCTCTTCCTCCTGCTCTCCAATCTTCCACCAGTGTCTCTCATTGGTCAAATTGAACTGGAAGCTAAAGGGTAAGGGGGCCTGGGATATGTAGTTATTTGCCATTAAAAGTACAGCAGGGATGGATCTAAGAGCAGAGGGACAGCTGACAGACATGGTATATAGGTAAATCTCTCTTTGTTGGCTTGTATCCTAATTTGACAAGTCTGTAAGACTCAGTGTGATAGTATCAATAGGTAATTCTTTTAAGAAGCAATTAGGTCATGAAGGTGGCACCCGCATAAATAAGATTAGTGTCCTGTCTACAAGAAAGAGACCAGAAAGCTATCTCATTCTGTTTCCACTAAGTGAGAATACAAGGAGAAGTCAGCTAGCTGTCTTCAGCCCAGAAGCAGGGATTCCCCATAACAAGACCATGACAGCATCCAGATCTTGAACTTCCAAGCCTCCAGAACTATGAGAAATAAATTTCTGTTGTTTGTAAACCAACTAGTCTATGGCATTTTGTTATAGAAGCCCTAACTAAGACATTATCTTACTATTAGTAGTGGTATGGCATTATTCTAAGTTCTATGTGCCCTTGTATTTTCTTCTTTGAACTAGCTTTCCCTTTGGGAGGAAGGAGAGAGTGTGAGGTGAAAGAGACAGGTACCAGCTTGCTTCAAGACAGTCCAGAATGGATCTCAGAGTCTCCTTTTTCTAGTCTCTTGACCTGAATTCAGTCACTGGTATCCCTTCATGCTCTGGTACTGGAACAAATAGAGGCCCTGCCAAAGGACATATTTCTGGGGATGCCGGGCTGATCAGAGGCAGAAGAAATTCTTTGGATCCTTAGTTCCATTAAGGGCAAGTGGTCCACTTAGGAGTTCCTACACTGCCCTGTCAACCATACCCTAGCCCTTTCTCCCACACAATGGATAGTTCATTTGACAGCTGGCTTGTAAATGATGTGGACAGTAGCCTAGGTGGTAATTTAAGGGTAACTAACAGGGTTCCCTAATATTCTCTTTCTAAAAATATTTCCCTTGACCTATTGTGTTGAAGCCTGCTCTACTGATATAAAAACATCCTTGCAGAGGTGAGGGGTGAAATATTAATCTAGTGTAAGACACTAACACTGCAGAACAAAATAGTGGCTCAGACCAGACTTCTTCCTTCTGTGACAAGTAGCTGGGACTAAGAGGTTTAGAAGATTCAGGGGCAAGGAAGTCATTTTGGAGCAGATGTTACTGGCCTGGAAGGCAGGGGCAGGTGGGAGAAACATCAATAAGGTCATGAGAAATGAGAAAGAAGGTTTCCATAGAAGGAGACAGGAATGAAGGAGAGGGTGGTGGGAGGGAATGAAGCCAAATAATGTCTTCTTTCCCCAGGAGTAGCCTTGATGCCCTCAACTCATGATTAACTGCTTCTTTAACGAAAAGAACAAACACCTAGTACTCTCTGTGTGCCAGGCATTGATCCAAGTGCACTTCATCTTCAAAGCAATCTTTAAGGAAGTTAGTACTATTATTACCGCCTCAAAGGGTATTGCTGAACACCACTGCTTGCCCAAGATCATATAGCAGAGAGTGGCAGAGTTGGGATTTGAACCCAGAATGTCTGGCTCTGGAAACTGCTTTCTTAACCACTAAATTATATTCCTCTTCAAGTTAATGCAATTGAGTATAACAAAAGTTTTCAGGGGAACTTTGTATGAAGCACTATGGAAGTTGGAAAGATGGATGAGAGATACCATTTTTACTCTTCCTCAAGGAATTTCTACTATAATGAAGATCAGCCAGGCAGGGCTATGATGGGCTTTGGGACAGCAATTCTAGGCAGTCAAGGCAGGCAGGTAGCATCTATGAAATTGATTCTCAGAAAGAGGGGTTACAGGCATCTGGCTCTACATGGGGACCAGACTCCTGCCCTAGATAAGCAAAAACCAAGGAAGACCCAGGAGACCTTGTGGGGATGAAGGTGAGAACCTAGGGGTAGGATGAGTTATTGACATTGGAATTCGGAACAAAACTAAAGCTGTAGCACACTGCATCAGTTAGGAATGATTTTTAAGCTGCATCTAAGGGCAAACCTAACATTAACTTGACTTTTGTTTCACTTACTCCTTGCCTCCCTGAATTCCTCCAGCTGGGCCCATCAAACTTCCCTTCTACACATTCAGCACAGTCCTGGATTCCAGAAAAACCTATTGAGGTAAGAAATTTTCAATCACCGTTGGCATCTGTCCCTCAATCTGATGTATCTTGACATGAAGCCGATTCTCCACACTCTTTAAGCTCACCAGGAAGTTAGGAATCTCCTGGCACTGACCTCTATGCTTTGGAGTAGAGTGTCTGGTGGTAGCTTATCTACCCTCCCCTGCAGTTCATCTTCAAGAGTTCCCAAACCCCAGCCCTGGTTAGTATGATTATATGGGTCAAACACTCTTACTCGTCTGCCTAGTACCCATCCCCGCTTCTTCCTTGCTAATAGAAATTCAATTTTGTTTGGGAGCATTATGTTACTCCCAGGCATTGGACAATGATTTGTCTAAGCCAATTATGACAATTTTCTTCTTCATTTTCCCAGCCTCCTGGGATGCTAGGGATGTCATATGACTCAATTCATTCTGGCCAAGAAGATGTAAGGGAAAGAATATGTATGTGTGTGTGTTGGGGGGAATATGCTCTGGGAAATTTTTTCTTTCTGATATAATAAATAGCCAAGATTTTATGGCTCTCCTTGCACTTTCTCCTTTTCTGAATTTAGATTTGATGTCTATGGTTTTACCTCCTAGTTCATAGCTTCAAATTTCAGTATTTAGACTTGAAGAAAACTGAGCCATCATCTTTCCTCCCAAACTGCTCCTTCCAAAATTTGATAGTCCTATGATTTTACCTACATACATCAGTAACCCAGGCAAAGCTGAGGGCCATTCCCCACTGCTCCACACCCTATCAATCACCAAGTCTTATTCATTTGACTTCTAGACTATCTCTTGAATCAGTTTCTTCTCTATCACTACTGTCACTTCCTTAGTTCAGACATCCATTCTGCCTCACCTTGATTGCTTCAATGTCCTTGATTGCTGCAACTGCTATCTGTCTCCCCTCTGAATTCTCAAATCAGTCCTCCAAAAGTGAGCTTGAGTTTCATTTCTAAGATACAGATCTGATCAGGTTATTTCTTTGCATAAAATTCTTCAGTTGCTCCCCAGACTTTAGCTTAGATCCCTAAAGATCTAACTTTTAACATATCACCCAAAGGAATCTCTTACCATTCAAGTGTCTCAAATGCAAAGTATCTTTGGAATCATCCCTGCTGTCTCTCATACTGTTCCTTCTATCTGGATTTTTCATTTCCTCTAATTCCTCTTTGATAAATCCAATTTAACTTTTTAACACTGGTCTGGTCAATTAGTCATTACTTCCTTTCTCAAGAAGCCCTCCACAACTCTCCTTTTCTGTTTACTTTAGATGTCCTCTTTTCTGTTCTACATCCACAATATCACTTTACACATGGATCTGTAATTTCCAGCTATTTCTTAAGAGCTAATTCTCATTTAGATTTACTCATATATTTACCAAATTCATCACTCATCATTGCTTTTCACTTCCTACAGCTTCCTTCTGTGTTTCATTTCTAAAGTCAATACTTCAGTAATTCTTCCAGTTTAGATCATAACTGAATGTTCTTTCAGGCTTTGTTTTAAAATGTCTACATTTATTTCACCCTCACTTTCTTTCCACTTTTTGTTATGAAAAATTTCAAATATATAGAAAAGTAGGAAAAATAATACAGCAAACATGCATATTCTCCATGTGGATTTAACAATTGTTAACATATGCCATGTTGCTTCATTTATTATAGGCATCCTCACATTTTTGCCAGAGCAGAATACTTTTATTTTGACCCTATCCTCTTCCCCATCCTGATTTTTTTCTTGAGAAGCTGAACTCTCTGGACTACATCCTTACACTCCCTTGACCTCTTGCTCTTAGTTGGGTTTGGCCAATGGGAGGATCAGACAGAAAATCAGAAGGTGGGCCCAGAGTGAGCAGTGGTTGTGTGTTCCCACTAGAGTCCACAGCTTCTGCCACTAGATTGTCTGTAATTACAGCCTTGGCTGCTTTTTTTTTAGGTCCCAGTAACTGCTCCCTCCTGTCTCTTAAGACCTGTGATTGGGAACCCCTATTGTTCTGGGGTGCTTCAACATACTTTGTTGGTTTCTTATCTCCTGACTATACTGTATAGATAGTCTTTTTGTTAAATCTTTCTCTATTATTCCACTTTATCCACACTTCTAAGTACTTCAATATGCATCTCAAAACAACAACAACAACAACAACAAAAAACCTTTTCTCAAGATTCAGGAGAAATTCAAAACCCAATGCAAGGAATCTAAGGAATATAGTAAAATGATACAGGAGCTGAAAGATGAAATGGTCATTTTAAGAAAGAACCAAACTAATATGATACAGATGAAAAACTCAGTTCAATAATTTTATACTATAATTGCAAGTATTGAAAGCAGAATAGGCCAAGCTGAGGAAAGAATCACATGGCTTGAAGACCAGTTCTCTGAATTAACTGCATCAGACAACAATCAAGGAAAAGCAATAAAAAAGAATGAACAAAACCTCTGTAGAATATGGGATTATGTGAAGACACCAAATCTACAACTCATTGGCATCCTTGAAAGAGAGAGAAAGAAAGAAAGCAACTTGGAAAACATCTTTGAAGATATCATCCATGAAAGCTTCTCCAACCTTGCTAGAGAGGCCAACATTCAAATTTAAGAAATGCAGAGAACTCCTGTGAGATATACAAAATGACCATCTCCAAGACACATAGTCATCAAATTCTGTAAGGTCAATGTAAAATAAAAAAAATGCTAAAGGCAGCTAGAGAGAAGGGGCAGGTCGTCTACAAAAGGAACCCCATCAGACTAACAGCAGACCTTTCAACAGAAATCATATAAGCCAGAAGAGATTGGGGTCCTATATTCAGCATTTGTAAAGAAAAGAAACTATGACCAAAAATTTTATATCCAGCCAAATTAAGCTACGTAAGAGAAGAAGAAATAAGATATTTTTCAGAAGAGAAAATTTGAAGGGAATTTGTTACCACCAGATCTGCCTTACAAGAAGTCCTTAAGAAAGTGCTAAATGTGGAAATGAAAGATCGTTACTGACCACCACAAAAATACACTGAAGTATGTAAACCATTGACACTATAAAACAACCACACAATTAAGTCTGCATAATAACCAGATAACAGCATGATGACGGAATCATATCCACATATACAATACAAACTTTCAATGTAAACAGGCAAAATGCCTCCAATTAAAAGGCACAGAATGGAAAATTGGATTAAGAAGGAAGATCCAACTCTATTCTGTCTTCAAGAGAACCATCTCACATGCAACATCACCCATAATCTCAAAGTAAAGGGATGAAGAAAAATCTACCAGGCAAACAGATAACAGAAACAAATCATGGGTTGCTTGTTGGGTACCAGCCCCAACCCTGTTTGTGGGTGCCCCAAGCCCCAGCAGTGACAAGGGATTGAGAAAGGAAATAAAGACAAAGACACAGAAACAGAGTTTAAGTGTGGGTCCAGGGGACCAACGTAAAGTATGAGGACCACATTGGCCCCTAGTTCTGGTTTCCACAGGTTTTTATTAGGTGCACACACTTGTTAACTGAGGGGTGGAAAGCAGGGGGAGTGGTTTATCAGGGGAGGCCTTGAAACTATTGTGGGGCAAGATAGCCAGGGGGAGAAGCATGCATCATTAGACTACAATGAAAGGGGTGGCTCTTCTAAAAGAAGCTAATCTAGTACACCAAGTTTTACTACCGATCTTACCTTATCGATATGCAGCTGCACGAGAACACAGCAGGTAGGGTGCCACCTGATCTGACCACACACAATGCATTAAGGGGCTTTTATCTCCCAAGCACTGTGGAAATAGGGCAACCAAGATTACCCCATATTCTGAAAACATAGGCAGAGCAGGAGGTGTTCCACTATCTCTTCCCCCAAGGCCTTCCTGCCTTGCCAGCTTCCATCTGCATAGACCCTCCTGGATCTTGTGAGCAGAGGTCACTGACCTTTCCCAGGTGCTTACACAGGCCCTCCTTACGAGACCCCTGTGCAGACCCCATGTTGGAAAGGAGTTCGTGGGACCAATGCAGTGTTTTCCTGACTTGCAATCACACTGTGGATGTGCCATGGTTAATGGGGCACTCTCAGACACTCTAACTTTAGGCCTCCCATTACTGCTTTTGCTTGTGCTTTTACAAGCTACAAGCTGTCCTCTTTTGTGCTGTCCTTTTCATTCACTATTGTTTATTTCAGGATATAAACGTCAGTGTACTGTGAACTCTATAATCTAATAAGTAAATCAAACTTATATTTGTTTAATCAGTAATAGTAGAGACAGCATATGTCTGCCCTGGTCATCTGGTCCCACAGATGCTATTCTAATTTCAGACAAAACAGACTTTAAACCACCAAAGATCAAAAAAGACAAAGTAGGGCATCACATAACGGTAAAGGGTTCAATTCAACAAGAAGACCTAACTATCCTAAATATATATGTACTCACCACAGGAGCACCCAGATTCATAAAACACATTCTTAGAGACCTGCAAACAGATGTAGATAATCACATAATAATAATGGTAGATTTCAACACCCCACTGGCAGTGTTAGACAAATCATTGAGGAAGAATACTAACAATGATATTCAGGACCTGTACTTGACACTTGACCCAATGGACTCTTCATCCAAAAATAACAGAATATTCATTCCTCTCATCTGCATATGCCATATACTCTAACATTGATCACATGCTCAACCATAAAACGATTCCCAGCAAATTAAAAATAATCCTACCAACCACCCTTTTTGACCACAGCACAATAAAAAATAGAAACGAATGCTAAGGAGATCATACAAAACCATACAATTAAATGGAAATTAAACAACCTGCTCCAGAATGATTTTGGGGTAAACAATGCAATTAAGAGGGGAATTAAAAAATCATTTGAAACTAATGATAACAAAGATACAACATACTAGAATCTATAGGACAAGCTAAAGCAGTGTTAAGAGAAAAGCTTAGAGTGCTAAATGCCCACATTGAAAAATTAGAAAGATCCCAAATTAACAACCTAACATCATACCTAGAGGAACAAGAAAAATAAGAGCAAACCAAATCCAAAGCCAGCAGAAGACAAAAAATAACCAAAATCAGAGTTGAATTGAAGGGAATTGAGACATGAAAAACCATATGAAAGATCAATGAATTTATGAGTTGGTTATTTTTTTATTTTTTATTTTTTTAAGTTTTACTTTAAGTTCTGAGGTACATGTGCAGATCATGCAGGATTGTTGCATAGGTACATACAGGGCAAGGTGGTTTGTTGCCTTCATCCCCCCATCGCCTATACCTGGTATTTCTCCCCACATTATCTCTCCCCACTCTCCACACCCCCCTCTGTCCCTTCCCAAGGCCCCTGCAACTGACTGCAGTGTGTGATGCTCCACTCTTTGTGTGCAAACAGACAAAGGAAAGGCCACCTCCCCAAGCAGCTACCTGAGATCAAAGCTATATAAATCCAACAAGATAGGAAGAAACCAGTGCAGGAAGGATGAAACCATCAAAAATCAGAATGTCTCTCCCCCACCAAGAGATCGCAACTCTTCATCAGCAAGGGAACAAAGCAGGATGGAAAATGAATTTGATGAATTGACAGAAGCAGATTTAAGAAGGTGGGTAATAAGAAACTTCTCTGAGTTAAAGGAACATGTTCTAACCCAATGCAAAAAACTAAAAACCTTGAAAAAAGGTTAGACAAAATGCTAACTAGAATAACCAGCTTGGAAAAGAAGATAAATGACTTGATGGAGCTGAAAAACACAGCACAAGAACTTCGTGAAGCATACACAAGATTCGATAGCCAAATTGA
>NW_016107681.1:1154704-1163970 GCF_001604975.1 Cebus imitator | reverse complement strand
GAAAAAAAAAAGCAGGGGTGGCAATCCTAGTCTCTGATGAAACGGACTATAAACCAACAAAAATCAAGAGACAAAGAAGGGCACTACATAATGATAAAAGGATCAATACAACAAGAAGAGCTAATGATCCTAAATGTATATGCACCCAATACAGTAGCACCCAGATACATAAAGCAAGTTCTTAATGACCTACAAAGAGATTTATACTCCCACACAATAATAGTGGGAGACTTTAACACTCCACTGTCAATATTAGAGAAATCAGTGAAACAGAAAACCATCAAGGAAATCCAGGACTTGAATGCAGATCTGGACCAAGCAAACTTAATAGAAATTTATAGAACTCTCAACCCCAAATCCACAAAATATACATTTCTTATGAGTCAGTTATTTTAAAGAAAAAGTCAAATTGATTGACTGCTAGCTAGACTAAAAAAGCAAAAGGGAGAAAAGATCCAAATAAGCACAATCAGAATTGATAAAGGGGACATTACACCAACCCCACAGAAATACAAAAAACCCTCAGAGACTACTAAGAACATCTCTATGCACATAAATTAGAAAACCTAGAAGAAACTGATAAATTCCTGGAAACGTACAACCTGCCAGGATTGAACCAGGAAGAAATTGATACCTTAAGCATACCAATAATGAGTTCTAAAATTGAATCAGGAATAAAAAGTCTACCAACTAGAAAAACCCCAGGACCAGATAGATTAACAGCTAAATTCTTTCAGATGTATAAAGAAAAGCTAGTACCATTCCTGCTGAATCTATTCCGCAAAATTGGGGAAATGCTACTCCTCCCTAACTCATTCTATGAGGCCAGCATTATTCTGATACCAAAACATGACAGAGACATAGGAAAAAAAGAAAACTTCAGACTAATGTCCTTGATGAACATGGATGCAAAAATCCTCAACAAAATATTAGCAAACTGAACCCAGTAGCATATCAAAAATCTAATTCACCATGAACAAGTAGGCTTTATCTCTCAGATAGAAGGTTGGTTCAATATATGCAAGTCAATAAATGTGATTCATCACATAAACAAAACCAAAAACAACAACCAGATAATCATCTCAATAGATGCAGAAAAGGATTTTGATAAAATTCAACATCCCTTCAGGGTAAAAATACTCAGCACACTAGGCATTGAAGGAACATACCTCAACATAATAAGAGCCATCTATGACATACCCATAGCCAACATCATACTGAATAGGCAAAAGCTGGAAGCAGTCCTTCTGAGAATCAGAAGAAGAAAAGGATGCCCACTCTCACCACCCTTATCCAACATATTATTGGACGTCCTCACGAGATCAATTAGGCAAAAGAGAGAAATAAAAAGCATCCAAATAAGAGAAAATTAAACTATCTCTGTTTGAAGTCAATATGATTCTATACCTAGAAAACTCCACAGTCTCTGCCCAGAAGCTTCTATCAACAACTTCTGATCAACAAATTCAGCAAAGTTGCAGGATACAAAATTAATGTACAAAAATCAGTAGCATTTCTTTATTATTATTATTATTATTATACTTTAAGTTCTGGGATACTTGTGCAGAATGTGTAGATCTGTTACATGGGTATACAAGTGCTGCACCCATCAACCCGTCACCTACATTAAGTATTTCTCCTAATGCTATTCCTCCTCTAATCCCCCACGCCCAACAGGCCCTGGTGTGTGATGTTCCCCTCCCTGTGTCCATGTGTTCTCATTGTTCAGCTCCCACTTATGAGTGAGAACATGCAGTGTTTGCTTTTCTGTTCTTGTGTTAGTTTGGTGAGAATGATGGTTTCCAGCTTTATCCATGTTCCTGCAAAGGATATGAACTCATCCTTTTTTATGGCTGCATAATATTCCATGGTGTATATGTGCCATATTTTCTTTGTCCATCTATCATTGATGGACATTTGAGTTGGTTCCAAGTCTTTACTATTGTGAACAGTGCTGCAATAGACATACATGTCCATGTGTCCTTATAGTAAAATGATTTATAGTCCTTTGGGTATATACCCAGTAATGAGATTGCTGGGTCAAATGGTATTTCTGGTTTTAGATCCTTGAGGAATTGCCACACTGTCTTCCAGAATGGTTGCACTAATTTACACTGCCACCAACAGTGTAAAAGCATATCTATGTCTCCACATCCTCCCCAGCATCTGTTGTTTCCTGACTTTTTAATGATCACCATTCTAACTGGTGTGAGATAGCATCTCACTGTGGTTTTGATTTGCATTTCTCTAATGACCAGTGATTATGAGCTTTTTTTTCATGTTTGTTGGTCACATAAATGTCTTCTTTTGAGAATTGTTGGTTCATATCCTTCACCCATTTTTTGATGGGGTTGTTTTTTTCTTGTAAATTTGTTAAAGTTATTTTTAGATTCTGGATTTTAGCCCTTTGTCAGATAGATTGCAAAAAGTTTCTTCCATTCTGTAGGTTGCCTGTTCACTCTGATGAAAGTTTCTTTTGCTGTGCAGAAGCCCTTTAGTTTAATTAGTTCCCATTTGTCAATTTTGGCTTTTGTTGCCATTGCTCTTGGTGTTTTAGTCATGAAGTCTTTACCCATGCCTATGCCCTGAATGGTATTGCCTAGGTTTTCTTCTAGGGCTTTTATGGCTTTAGGTCTTATGTTTAAGTCTCTAATCCATATTGAGTTAATTTTTGTATAAGGTGTAAGGAAGGAGTCCTGTTACAGTTTTCTGCATATGGCTAGCCAGTTTTCCCAACACCATTTATTAAATAGGAAATCCTTTCCCCCTTGCTTGTTTTTGTCAGATTGTTGATGAGTGGCGTCATTTCTGAGGCCTCTGTTCTGTTCCATTGGTCTATTTTGTTGCTGTTTGGTACTGGTATCAAAACAGAGATACTACAAGGCTACAGTAACCAAAACAGCATAGTATTGGTACCTTGTAGTATAGTTTGAAGTCAGGTAGCATGATTCCTCTAGCTGTGTTCTTTTTGCTTAGGATTGTCTTGGCTATATGGGCTCTTTTTTGTTTCCATATGAAATTTAAAGTAGTTTTTTCTAATTCTGTGAAGAAAGTCAATGGTAGCTTGATGGGGATAGCATTGAATCTATAAATTACTTTGGGCACTATGGTCATTTTCATGATATTGATTCCTCCTCTCCAAGAGCATGGGTAGTTTTTCCATTTATTTCTTTGAGCAATAGTTTGTAGTTCTCCTTGAAGACTTCCTTCACATCCCTTGTAAGTTGTATTCCTAGGTATTTTATTGTCTTTGTAGCAATTGTGAATGGGAGTTCACTCATGATTTGGCTCTCTTTTTGTGTATTATTGGTGTATAGGAATGCTTGTGATTTTTGCACATTGATTTTGTATCCTGAGGCTGCTGAAGTTACTTATCATCTTAAAGAGATTTTGGGCTGAGACAATGGGGTTTTCTAAATATACAATCATGTCATCTGCAAACACAGACCATTTGACTTCCTCTCTTCCCATTTGAATACCCTTTATTTTTTTGTCTTGCCTGATTGCCCTGGCCAGAACTTCCAATACTATGTTGAATAGGAGTGATGAGTGAGGGCATCCTTGTATTGTGCCAGTTTTTAAATGGAATGCTTCCAGCTTTTGCCCATTCATTATGATATTGACTGTGTGTTTGTCATGAATAGCTCATATTATTTTGAGATATGTCTCATCAATACCTAGTTTATTGAGAGTTTTTAGCATGAAGGGGTATTGAATTTTATCAAAGGCCTTTTCTTCATCTATCAAGATAATCATGTGGTTTTAGTCATTGGTTCTGTTTATGTGATGGATTATGTTTATTGATTTGCGTATGTTGAACTAGCCTTGCATCCCAGGGATAAAGCTGACTTGATCGTGGTGGATAAGGTTTTCGATGTGCTGCTGGATTTGCTTTTCCCTTATTTTATTGAGGACTTTTACAATGATGTTCATCAGGGATATTGGCCTGAAATTTTCTCTTTTTTGTTGTGTCTCTGTCAGGTTTTGGTATCAGGATGACACTGGCCTCATAAAATGGGTTAGGGAGGAGTCCTTTCTTTTCTATTGTTTGGAATAGTTTCAGGAGGAATGGTACCAGCTCCTCTTTTTACTTCTGGTAGAATTTGGCTGTGAATCGTCTGGTCCTGGGCTTTTCTTAGTTGGTAGGCTATTGATTTCTGCCTCAATATCAGAACTTGTTACTGGTGTATTCAGGGATTCTACTTTGTCCTGGTTTAGTCTTGGGATGGCGTATGTATCCAGAAATTTATTCATTTCTTCTAGATTTTCTAGTTTATTTGCATAGAGGTGTTTATAGTATTCTCTGTTGGTAGTTTGTATTTCTGTGAGATCAGTGGTGATATCCCCTTTATCTTTTTTATTGTGTTCATTTGATTCTTCTCTCTTTTATTCTATATCAGTCTGGCTAGTGATCTATCTATTTTGTTAGTCTTTTCAAAAAGAAAAAAGCTCCTGGATTCATTGGTTTTTTTTGAAGGATTTTTGTGTCTCTATCCCCTTCAGTTCTGCTCTGCTCTCAGTTATTGCTTGCCTTCTGCTAGATTTTAAGTTTGTTTGCTCTTGCTTCTCTTGTTCTTTTAATTGTGATGTTAGGGTGTTGATTTTAGATCTTTTTCTCCTGTGGGCATTTAGTGCTATAAATTTCCCTCTAAACACTGCTTTAGCTGTGTCCCAGAGATTCTGGTGTGGTGAGTTTTTGTTCTCGTTAGTTTCAAAGAACTTATTTATTTTGGCCTTAATTTTGTTATTTATCCAGTAGTCATTCAGAAGCAGGTTTTTCAGCTTCCATGTTGTTGTGTGATTTTGAGTGAGTTTCTTAATCCTGAGTTCTAATTTGATTGCACTGTGGTCTGCGAGACTGTTATGATTTCTGTTCTTTTGCATTTGCTGAGGGGTGTTTTACTTCCAATTATGTGGTCAATTTTAGAATAAGTATCACGTGGTGCTGAGAAGGATGTATATTCTGTTGATTTGGGGTGGAGAGTTCTGTAGATGTCTATTAGGTCTGCTTGGTCCAGAGCTGAGTTTAAGTCCTGAATATCCTTGTTAATTTTCTGTCTCGTTGATCTGTATAATATTGAGAGTGGGGTGTTAAAGATGGCCACTATTATTGTGTGGGAGTCTAAGTCTCTTTTTAGGTTTCTAACAACTTGCTTTATGAATCTGGGTGCTCCTGTATCGAGTGCACGTGTATTTAGGATAGTTAGCTCTTCTCGTTGCATTGATCCCTTCACCATTAAGTAATGCCATCCTTTGTCTTTTTTGATCTTTGTTGCTTTAAAATCCACTTTATCAGAGACTAGGATTGCAATGCCTGCTTGTTTGCTTTCCATTTGCCTGATAAATGTTCCTTCATCCCTTTATTTTGAGCCTATGTGTGTCTTTGCATGTGAGATGCGTCTCCTGAATACAGCACACCAATGGGTCTTAACTCTTTATCCAATTTGCCTGTCTGTGTCTTTTAATTGGGGCATTTAGCCTATTGATATTTAAGGTTAATATTGTTATGTGTGAATTTGATCCTGTGATTATGAGGCTAGCTGCTTAGTCCATTAGTTGATGTAGTTTCTTCATAGTGTCGATGGTCTTTACAATTTGATATGTTTTTGCAGTGGCTAGTACTGGATTTTCCTTTCCATATTTAGTACTTCCTTCAGGATCTCTTGTAAGCCAGGCTTGGTGGTGACAAAATCTCTCCACATTTGCTTGTCTGTAAAGGATTTTATTTATCCTTTGCTTATGACGCTAAGTTTGGCTGGATATGAAATTATGGGTTGAAAATTTTTTTCTTTAAGAATGTTGAATATTGCCCCATTCTCTTCTGGCTTGTAGGGTTTCTGCAGAGAGATCTGCTGTTAGCCTGATGGGCTCCCCTTTACAGGTAGCCTGACCTTTTGCTCTGGCTGCCCTTTTTCTTTTATTTCAAACTTTATGAATCTGATGATTATGTGGCTTGGGGTTGCTCTTCTCAAAGAATATCATTGCAGTGTTCTCTGTATTTCCTGAATTTGAATGTTGGCTTGTCTTGCTAGGTTGGGGAAGTTCTCCTGGGTAATATCTTGAAGGGTGTTTTCCAACTTGCTTTCATTCTCCCCATCACTTTCAGGTACACCAATCAAACATAGGTTTGATATTTTCAAATAGTCCCATATTTCTTGAAGTCTTTATTCCTTTTCATTCTTTTATCTCTAATCTTGTTTTCACACTTTATTTCATTAAGTTGATCTTCAATCTCTGATATCTTTTCTTTTGATTGATTGATTCAGCTATTCATATTTGTGTATGCTTCACAAAGTTCTCATACTATGTTTTTCAGCTCCATTAGATCATTTATGTTCTTCTCTAAACTGGTTACTCTAGTTAGCAATTCTTCTAACCTTTTTTCAAGGTTCTTAGCTTCCTTGCATTGGGTTAGAAGATGTTCCTTTAGCTCAGAGGCATTTGTTATTACCCACCTTCTGAAGCCTACTTCTGTCAATTCATCAAACTCATTCTCCATCCAGTTTTATTCCCTTGCTGGCAAGGAGTTGTGATCCTTTCGAGGAGCAGAAGTGTTCTGGTTTTGGGAATGTTCAACGTTTTTGCACTTGGTTTTCCTCATCTTCATGGATTTATCTACCTTTAGTCTTTGATGATGGTGACCTTCAGATGGGGTTTCTGTGTGGACAACCTTTTTGTTGTTGTTGATGGTATTCCTTTCAATTTGTCAGTTTTCTTTCTAACAGTCAGGCACCTCTGCTGCAGGTCTGCTGGAATTTGCTAGAGGTCCACTCCACACCTTGTTTGCCTGGGTATCACCAGTGGAGGTTGCAGAACAGCAAGGATTGCTGCCTGTTCCTTCCTCTGGAAGTTTTGTCCCAGAGGGGCACCTGCCAGATGCCAGTTGGAGCTCTGCTGTATGAGGTGTCTGTCAACCCCTGCAGGGAGGTGTCTCCCAGTCAGGAGGCATGGGGGTCAGGGACCTACTTGAGGAGGCAGTCTGTCCGTTAGCAGAGCTTGAGTGCTATGCTGAGAGATCTGCTGCTCTTTTGAGAGCTGGCAGTCAGGAATGTTTAACTCTGCTGAAGCTGTGCCCACAATCACCCCTTCCCCCAGGTGCTCTATTTCCAGAAGATAGGAGTTTTATCTATAAGCCCCTGACTGGGGCTGCTGCCTCTCTTTAATAAAGGCCCTGCCCAGAGAGGAGGAATTTAGAGATGCAGTCTGGCTACAGTGGCTTTGCTGAGCTGCAGTAGGCTCTGCCCAGTTGGATCATCCCGTCAGCTTTGTTTACACCATGAAGGGAAAATTGCCCACTCAACCCTCAGTAATGGTGGATGCCTCTGCCCCCACCAACCTCGAGTGTCTCAGGTCTACTTCAGACTGCTTTGCTGGCAATGAGAATTTCAAGCCAGTAGATCTTAGCTTGCTGGGCTCCATGGGTGTGGGATCTGCTAAACTAGACCACTTGGCTCCCTGGCTTCAGCCCCCTTTCTGGGAGAGTGAATGGTTCTGTCTTGCTGGCATTCCAGGCACCACTGGGATATGAAAAAAATACCTCCTGCAGCTAGCTCGGTGTCTGCCCAAATGGCCACCAAGTTTTGTTCTTGAAACACCAGGGCCCTGGTGGTGTAGCACCCAAGGGAATCTCCTGGTCTGTGGGTTGCAAAGACCATGAGAAAAGCATAGTATCTGGGCTGGAGTGCACATTTCCTCATGGCACAGTCCCTCATGGCTTCCCTTGCCTAGGGGAGGGAGTTCACCAACCCCTTGTGCTTCCCAGGTGAGGCAATATCCCATCCTTCTTTGGCTCACCTTCTGTGGGTTGCACCCACTGTCTAACCAGTCCCAATGAGATGATCTGGGTACCTCAGTTGGGAATGCAGAAATCACCTGCCTTCTGTGTTGATCTCATTGGGAGCTGCAGACCAGAGCTGTTCCTATTCGGCCATCTTGCCAGCCACAACCTACAGAATGGGGGAAATACTTGCAAACTATGCATCCAACAAAGGTTTAATATCCAGAATCTAAAAAGAACTTAAACAAATTAATAAGCAAAAAACAAACAACTTCATTTAAAAAATGGACAAAGGATGCAAATAGGCACTTTTCAAAAGAAGACATACATGTGGCCAACAAGCATATGAAAAATGCTCAACATCACTAATTATGAGACAAATGCAAATCAAAACCACAATGAGATGGTTATCTCACACCAGTCAGAATGGCTATTAAAAGTCAAAAAATAATAATAAATAACAGATGTTGGCGAGGTTTCAGAGAAAAGGGAACATTTATACACTGCTGATGAGAATGTAAATTATTTTGATCATTGTGAATAGCAATTTGGTGATTTCTCAAAAAACTTAGAACTACCATTTGACCCAGCAACCCCGAGATTGTGTGTATGCCCAATCCCTGGCTGAAGCCAGGGAGCCAAGTGGTCTAGCTTAGCATATCCCACACCTATGGAGCCCAGCAATGCCCAAATTGTTCTGCCATAAAGACACATGTGTGTTGTCATTGCAGCACCATCCCCAATAGCAAAAACATGGAGTCAATCTAAGTGCCCATCAGTGGTAGACTGAATAAAAGAATGTGATACATATACACCATGGAATACTATGCAGCCATAAAAAAGAATGAGATTATGTCCTTTGCAGCAATATAGATGGAGCTGGAGGCCATTATCTTAAGTGAACTAACACAGAAACAGAAAACCAAATGCTGCATGTTCTCACTTATAAATAGAAGTTAAACACTGAGTACATATTGACACAAAGAATGGAAGAACAGACATGAAGGCCTACTTGCGGGTGGAAGATGGGAGAAAGGTGAAGACTGAAAAACTACCTATTGGGTACTATGCTTATCTGAGTGACAAAATAATCTGTATACCAAACCCTCATGACACACAGTTTACCTATATAACAAACCTGCACATGTACCGTTGAACATAAAATAATAATTAAAAAAATAAAGTTAGAAGAATTCACACATACACACACAAAGTTTTCAAACCTGAACACAATATCTTTATCATACAAACAAATAAAATTATGGGTAATTCTCTAACATCACCTTATATCCAGTCTATATTCACGTTTTTCCAATTGTTCCAAAAATGGCTTTTGTAGCTGATTCATTCAAATCAGAACTCAATCCAAGGATCACATATTGCATTTAGCTGTTATGTCACTCTTGCCTTCTTCCGTCTGGGATAATTCCTCTGACTTTCTTTGTCTTTCATGACTTTGACATTTTTGAAGCACACGGGCCAGTTACTT
>NW_016107681.1:1095293-1154164 GCF_001604975.1 Cebus imitator | reverse complement strand
TCTGTTCAACTCATCTATTAGATTTTTAATTTCAGTAACCTTTATTTTTCATTTTCAGAAATTCTACTCGTTTCTTGTTTAACTGTATCTGCTATGTTTTTACATACTGTCACATTTTTAATTGTAACTTATACTTCTTTTAACTATTTTAAATTTCTTAACAGTCTTAGTTGTCCTATTACCCCATGTTCTTAGGGTGCTTATATTTTATTTATGTGTTTGTTTTTTTGCTGACTCTTCCTTATGCTGAATCATGTCCTCATATGGCTTGTAATTGTCTTTTAATTGTGATGTCATCTTCAATAGCCTTTCTTAGATGGTTGCATGGGAGTCTTTTTCACCCTGGAGTGTGGCAGTATTGCTACAGAGGAGTTTTGTCTTTTATGTATAATTTTATGCCTTGTGGAATTCTTATATCATACATATAGTGTAAATTTAGACTCCAAATGGCTTTGATTTCTTATAAAGCACTTTTTATTTATGGCCCAGAGTTTGGGGAAAAGAGAAGAGGATACTTGCCACTATCCTGGACTGATGGCAAAGTTGTGCACTATCCTTTTGCATTCTTACGAGGTATCAACTTTATGCAAAGATCTGTTTCAGCTCTCTTATTTTATGAGGGACCAAGACCATCTTTTCTGACTTCACATCCACACTCAAACTAGAACCCCTAACTACTGAGGCCTATCTATATTCTTTCTGATAGAAGTCTCAATGCTGCAGCATCAATTCATGAGTTTATTATTCAAACTTCACTTTTAATCTGAGCCTGGCACCTCAGGAGTTTCATTTCTTTCATTTCCAGCCACACTAATCTTTTTATTATTGTATTACTGTAATTCCCTGAACTTTCTAGGCATACTCTTATTGCCTATCTAATTTATTGTCTTCCTGTCTGGGCTGTAAGTATTTTGAGGTCATAATCTATGACAGATTCAACCCCATATTCCCCAAGTTTAACAAAGTTCTTGGCTGATAATGGGTACTCAATAAATGTATTTTTAATGTGTGAATGAATAAATTCAATTGTAGTTGTAAAGTGTAATGTTCTCCTAGACATGAATTTACAATTAGCATTTCCTTTTGTGAACATTTATCATTATTCCACTTTGACCCATTGTATTGTAGAGCCTGGATTTTGACTTCATATGTTTGCAACTGTTCTTTCTATGTTTTAAAGGAAAACATTTTTCTATATTTTAGAAGAAAACATGTATTATGTACATTCCCTTGCCTTCTTTTATATGTTTTCCTATTATTTGTAGTGTGCCATAATATAACAGTTAATTCCATTTGGTCTAAAAAGTAAATAATAAAAAGTTTTTCTGTCTGTAAAGGAAAAAAATCTGTGAATACGCAGATCTCACAAAATCTCAAGAGCAGGAAATGGAGACCAGCAAGTCTGCTATAAACTGGAACCAGGAATAAATTCAGGAACTGAGGGACTCACTCTACCTGAGGGGCTATATGATATCTTTCATCCAGAACTCTCTGTATGAGCCTTCAGGTTCCCATTGAGAGGATTCCTTCACTTACTGAATATGCATACCCCATCAGAGCCACCCAAGTCCTGAATCTATAAGCCCTTGCAAGTTTCGGTATCAACTACAGATGCGAAGAAGACTGCTCTTTTTGCTTCAAGTTTTGTAGAATCACAGTTTAATTGGCTCAGCATAGCTTATGGAAGACCTACTGACCCTACTCTACCGCCATAAGTCAGGTGACCATTTTTGGTCTAGTCAACTCTGGGGAGGAAGTGTGTTGGGTTCCCTGGCCTGCTGCCTACTCAGCAGGGTACAGACATAGGGAGATCCTGTCTAGAATGATTTCCCAGAACATTTATTATACCTGAAACAAGTTGGGGCATGCACACAGGAGCTAGAGGGGTTAATATGGGTTTACAGAATAAATGAGTGATTGAATGAATGAATGGAGATACATATGGGGGTGATTCAGCAAGAATCCCTAAAGGAAAATCAGCCCTTTTCCCAAGCAGCATCAACAAGGCATGACTTCATCTGAATTAAAACATCAACTTAACCTCATCCACTCCTGGGACCCTAAGCACATCCACCCCAACACTTCCAAGCGCCTGTTCTTATAAAGCTAGAATGAGACATAAGTCATAGAATCAGAGACTATTTAAAAGGATAGTACCCTAGAGGCTATTATGAGGCTTATTTCCTTTTGCTTCATATCTTTACTATTTGTGTAAATGTCTGTCTCCCCCAATAAATGTTAGATTCCTTGAATGCCAGAAATGTGTCCCACATGACATCTATGTTTCCAAAGCACCAAATATGTTGCCTTGCTCATATAATTGCCTGGCTTCAAATCCTAGTCTACCACTACTGGTTGTGTAACTTTAGTCACTCTACCTCAGATTCCTCATCTGTAGATAATGAATAATAATAGTACTACCTCATAAAGTTGTCATGAGGATTAAATAGTTAATAGCGGCAAATAATTTAGAACAGTTCCTGGGACAATAGTAAGCTTGTAATCAATGTCAGCCACACTAATAGGTGTTGTTTTTAGACTGAGTTGACCTTTCAAAGACTCCTGAGACACCTGTTGACTGATCTTTGCATTGGCATTGTTGTTTATCTACCTCATGTGGGCCAGCTGTGACTGTGCAACCTCATGGACCCTACTGGCATCTACAGGTCACTGTTGAGGACAGAAGCTGTGTCCAGTCAGATTCGAGTTTCAGGCAAAGTTTTGTCACTGGGTCTTGACCCTAGTACACTGTCTTAGGACCGAGGCCCTTTCTCACCTAAGAATGCCCCTTTATGTTGCCTGGAAGCTGTGAAGTCCCCTCTACATAGGCACTTTACACACGTGCACACACACACACACACTCACGGCCTAGAGCACACAACCTGCTGCCTGCCCTTGCTCTTGTCACTTGCTGAGTCCTGGTTCCCCAGGACCTCTTTTTCCCTGTTCCCTTCCACCCCTCCAACTTCTCATTAATAATCTTACATCTCTTGATTCTCCTCTCTCTCTGACTTCCCAGGTGACAAATAACTCCCTTGGTGGAACTTCCTCATGAATAAGAAAGAGGAAAGGACTTTTCTTCCCCCTGCCAAGTTATATGTGTGCACTTTTACAAGAGCTGTGGGAAGACACCCTGCCTTTATCTTATTCAAATGAATGAATCCAATGATGTGCATCTGTCTTAGTTTGTTTCTTCTGGAGTCAGAACCTGAGATCTAGACTTGCGTGCAGGGCGTTCAAGAGGTGATCCCAGGATCCCAAAGAGGGGGGCATGAAGGAGACAAAAAAGAGGGAAAATCCAATACAATAGAAGTGTGTTTTAGGGTTGCTTCCACAAGAATCAGGATTTGACCCTGCTAGGACATCCTGGGGAGTATATAGAATGCTTCTGGACTTGTCCATCTGAAATAAAGGAGGCAAGCACATTTATCCCCGGCTCTTGTCCTGCATTGATTGAAGATTGCCCCTTCAGGTGTTAACTTTGCACTTCTGGGTTGTACTTGTGCATTAGCCAAGGGTGCTATTTCAGCCTGGAGTAGAAAAATGGAAAGACTACAGGTCTGTACATGAGGTGGAATGCTGCCAGTTGGAGGTGAGCCTGAGCTTCAGCCTCTAGCTGAAGCTTGCCAGAGGATGCAGCTCTGTACACCAGAGTGTCTGAGACCACATTGCAGTCCAGGTAAAAGATATGTGAGTACAGGCATCAGAGAAGCTGTGGATAGGGCCCATCCTCTCTGTATAAGAGGCACCTAGCTGAGAACAGACAGGAGGGTAGAAATTGTTCCCTTACACCACCACTTCCTTGTCCTTGCTGCCTGTTCTTTCCTGGAGGACAACAGAGGCCTCAGACTGAATAAAACACACCTCCAACCTGTCTGGAGTCCTGAAGCCTGGCTAAGCATGGCAGCAGTAGTGCATAACAGCCCATCTTAAACCAAGTTGCAAAGGTTGGCTGGATTCTAAGCTGAGGCTGTACCACCAACCTCCTGGATTCCAAGGTTGGCTGTGCTTTTGTGTCCATTTTCATCAAAACCAACTCATGGCCTGGTCAGAGGAGTAGCAGAAGGGTCCTAAAGCGTTCCATCTGAAGTGATCATCATTTCTCTTCCTTGGGGGATCTGAGAAACTTTAGGCCAGCCCACCAAGACTCAGAGAGAAGCCCCCTGATCTCTGGAAGGTCCTATTTTATCAGTCTGAGAGACCTCAAGCTGGGTGACTGTAAACTGACATGGCTTCTATTTATTTATGAAATTTGTAACTGTGGAAATTAGCCTTAGAAGTTGTAGACCCATTACTATTAGCTTTATCGTCCTCCTAAGACATAGCCCGAGGCATCCTCCAGATTGAATCCTATTGTGCTTTGCAATAAACCCATAATTGATAATGCCACGGAGCTTTAATATGGATGGAGAAATGAAATCTAGAAAGTAAATACATTCAGAATTTTGCTAGCAGGCTGAATTTAAAACTGATTTTCTGAACCTACCAGGATTATTCCTCCTCAGTAATGATTTAATTTGAGTGAGCCACCCTGAGAGCTCTTGCGGGTGTGGGGAGGGAGGACAAGTGTAGCCTGGTTTCTCACAGGGGCCCCTTAAAGAACTTTATCCTGCATTTTGCACCTGTAAGTTTGTGAAGATAAAATTAAACTCTGAAATTATACATGATGGGCCAGTAAATAACACAGGCATCCAGGCCCTGGCTGCTGTTTCAGTGTCCTGATGCAATCACCTGTCACTAACTCTGGTAGCAGAGGGACACTGATTGGGTTCGCTTCCACAAGGCAAGCACTTATGATGTGTTCCTACATGAGGTGGGCAACAGCAGAGAGGGACAGGTCAGAGAAAGGAAGGCTGTCTTCATAACTCCTGGCCTGGAGAGAACCACTCCGGCTGCAGGTGTTGGGAGAGCCTCCATAGAAGGTGGTCTGTCTGGCTGCCTCTTAGGAGAATGGAGCCCTGAGAAAATCCATTTCACTTGACTCCTAATAGACTTGCAGGAAGACAGGAGACGAGAGTCCAGATTGCCACCCTCTCTTGATCACCAGCCATCAAAAAGAGGGTTAGCAATCAGCTATCCACTGGATGGGATTGTGTGGCTCAAAGTTTGAATTCTGGAGCCAGAGTGCTTAGGCTCAAGTACTAGCTTTATCACTTGCTAATGGTGTGAACTTGGAACAATTGTGTAACCTCTCTCTGGGCATCAGTTTCTTGAATTGTAAAAGTGGGATGTGGACAACTCAGTTGCCCAGGAAGCCAATCCTAAGATGGAGACTGGCATGCAGGAAGGTTATTAGGACACACTCTCCAGACCAACACTTGTGAAAGGGTAGGAAGCAATGCGGGTCAAGGGAGAACTACAGATGTAAAGGAATCACATCAATGAACGCCTCAGCAGACCTCCCTCTTGGGGGAATCTGACATTGAGATGATCCAGGGTTCGGGTGCAGAGTTGGGCCTTTATACTCCTGTATTGATCAGTAATTGCATGAGGGTTGTTGACTCTTTTGAAATCAGGCATTCCTGAAGAGACTACAGATAGCTTAGGGCCATCTGTAGACAGCCATCCCAGCAAGAAGGTGGGGAGAGGAACAGAGAAAAAGAAATTCTTGTTCATGAAGAGGTTGAGGGAGTTGGGGGAGGCATACAGTTTCCACTGCAGACCATAAATACAGGAACCAACTACACAAACTTAGGTGGCTTAATATGCATACAATGTTAATGACAGCAGTGTCTGGAACAAAGTAGGTGCTATGGAAGGAAGTGTTAGCTGTTTCTATTATTAAGTGCTCAGCCCTCTTCCCATTTAAAGAACCCAGACAATCGGCTATAACAGTGTGGGCAATTTTATGGGGAGTGTGCATAAGAGTATAAGAGGAAACCTTAAGGAGTGGCAAGCTTTTCTTCTGGGTTTAGCTGGCCTACATTTATTCCCAGCACTCATTGTGAGGAGAAGCAGGCTCTGTATGTGGGGGGACACTGCTAACAGAGATGACATGCTTCTTTCCTTTACTAGTTCTGGGTAAAACAATGAAACAGGCCAAGGTGACGTATTCATTTGTGTAGGCTGCCATAACAAAGTACCACAGGCTGGGTGGTTTAAGCAACAGAAATGCATTTCCTCACAATTCAATGGGGTGGAAGTCCAAGATCAAGGTGATGGCAGAGTTGTTTTTTTCTGAGGCCTCTCTCCTTGCCTTGTGGAGGGCTGCCCTTCACTGTGCACCCTGTGTCTTGCATGTGTACTCCTGGTGTCTCTCTCTGTGTCCAAATTTCCACTTCTTATAAGGACATCAGCCCTATTGGATAAAGGACCTACCCTAATAGCCTCATTTAATTTAATCATATCATTAAAGGCCTTGTGGCCAAATACAGTCACATTCTGAAGTACTAGGGATTAAGGCTTCAACATGTGAATTTGGTAGAGGGGAACAGTTATTCCCCTATTTCCTCATTTGGGGTCTGCTCACCCACTCCAGCTGCACTTCCTTACCTCAATCCACTCCTCTACTCCTCCCCCGTCCCCACCACCAAATGTTCATCTGGCTGTGCTCTAACCCTGCTAGCTCCCTTTGTCCTGCCTATCAATGCTTACCTGTTTATTGTCCCATTTCCTCAGAGCTATGCTGGATGCCTAGTTTGCTTGTGACTGAAAACCAAATTATGCTAAGGTATAAATGGCTGAGTACACTAACTTGGATTTTAATTGTATTTTTACAATAAAGATACTTCTTGTGGTGATAATTTCATGGGGTGTGGATGACTTTTGTTGACGGGTGAATGGTAAGACATTTTGGAGCTGGTGACAGGTTTGGACTTATTGGCTAAATCACACTGAGATTTTGTCATCTAGTCCTGGGCTTCACATAGTTAAAGGTGCACAGGAATCCCCTTGGGATCTTGTTAAAATTCAGATTCTGATTCAAGAGGTCTGGGTGGAGCCTGACATTCTGCATTTCTAACCAGCTCCCAGTTGCTGCTGATGTTGCTGGTCCAGGTGCCACACTTTAAGAAGCAAAGGCCTAGACCACATGTTTGTAATTTGGGGTGTCCCCTGTGGCTCTGCCCTCAGTGGCTACAACTGCTCTGGCTTTGGGTCATGAGGGTCCATCTCACAATGCTGAGGGAGGTTTCTGGAGTGAAGGGACCTCAGAGGTCTCCACGTCTGTGGATCCAGTCCACATTCTTCTCCTTCAGTGCAGTCTTGGGTAGGGAGGAAGGGTGAATTTGGGCAGAAGGGAGCAATGGCACAGGAAAAAAGACAGGATCTCTCAGTTGAGGAGGTTGTAGAGAATATTTAATGATAAAGTAACCAGTATTTCAAAGGAAGGAGACTATGGAAGCGTCCACAAACCACGTGGACCAAAAGCAGGTGTAGACCCAGGGGAGCCATGTATCTACAAGCCACAGTGGCAGATATGGAATTGTGGGAAGAACTGGGGGTCTGGGAGAGCTGGCCAACAATTACCAGAAATAGGCCAGTGGTCTGGGCAATGTGGGTGGGCCAGCAGAATTTCAGGACCATGAGGAGACAAACATGCCCCTCATGATCATTACATTTGGAAGGATTTTGCAACTTAGCTATAATTATTGTATAATAATTCACTCATTTCCAGTTTTTAAAATAAAAGGAAATATAATTATAAAACAGGGCTTCTGATTAGCGTAATCTAAAGTTTGCCCATGTTTATTCCAGCGAAGATGTATGCAACGCCAAAGCAAAGGTATTTGACTTGTGAGTTGCCTGGTGGGCTTCTCAAAGACAAACACATGGTTCTCCATCTGGATTTTGGAAATACAACAGTAGATGCCTTCCCATTACTTATCTCCTTTGTATCTTGGGTCAAGGGATGTCAAGCTAGCCAAAGTGACTTAGCACAAGACTTATTTTGGAGATGACCAAGTTTGTGCTCAGAAAAGGTAAAAAAGGACCCTTGGTCTCTGTTGAAAAAGAAGAACAAAGCAGTGGCATGCTAGGCAGAATGAAGGGCAGGCCAGATCTCTCCCCTGAACCAAACAAGGAACAGTTATTAAAGCCCTCTGTTTCTAAACGTCAAAGGAAGTTGAGAAGACATGAGTTCCACTAAATAAGTCTTGATTAAGCCTCTGTTTTGAGGAAGGCAAAAACTGTGGTTGACTCTGGAAGATAGGGATGACGAGCACAGGTTTCTGCCCCAAGAGCCCTAAGTGTGAGTTAGGTTGGCAAGGTGGACTTGAGTTGACATTGAGCCCACCCTGAACCACATGACTTCAGGACACATAACTCTTTGATAAGGCTTTTTTATTTCCTCTAAGATTTTTCTTGATATCAACCCAAAATTCCACTCTCCACTCATGCATTCACTCACCCACCACTTATCTTTCGTCCATCCACTGTCTTACAACCACTCCTATATCCAATCCACCTATTCACTACCCATCTACCTATTGGTCCACCCACTTGCCTCCCATTCTATAACTATGCATCCACTGACCATCCATCCAATCACATGCCCTCTACCTGACTATCAGCCACCACCTATTCATTTTTCCTTCTATCCACCATCCACCTAGACATTCATTCACAAACCCACCCATCTCCCAACTACTTAAGTATCCTACCCACCACCCCTCCATTCACTCATCCTTCCACCTACACACCACCCTCCCAGAATCCGTTCATCCATTTACATATCTATCTGATTCTTTACTCATTCAACATTTATTGAGAGATAAAGTGGCAAGTAAGTCTCACTTTATATCCTCTGGACATTCACACTTTAGCATATAAAGATAATAGCATTTGATAAAAACTTTACCAGGGAAATAGAATAGGAAGAATTAATGATGAACTGACTGGTAGCATCAAAAAATGGTGCCTAGATGAGAGAGCATTTGAGCTGAGCTTGGAAGATACTATGTATTTCACCAGTCATTCCTGGCAGAGGAAACAGACTAAACAAGGATTTTCAGGTGTGAAGAAACACTCTGAAGTTTGAGGAATGGTTGTAAACAGCTGATACTTAAGATGGTGGAAATGGGAAAAAGACTGGTAGGAGATAAGGTTGGATAGATTATCTGGGAACAGTCTTGAGAAAGATTTTGCATCCCATGCTATGGAGGTCGAACTTTATTCCAAAAAGCCAGAAGCATCCAAGTGCCATGACCATGATTTGTACTACAGAATAATCTCTGGTGATAATCATTAAGCTGAAAGAGAGGAAAGAAACAAGAGACAGAAGAACCAGTTAGAAGACGATTTCATTATTCTAAATGAGAGAGCACAGGGATCTGGCTGTAGGAGTGGAGTGGAGATGACAAAATTTGAAAACAATTTAGGTAGTTGAGTCATTTGCATTAGTGTAACTGATGTTTGTACCAAGGGCCACAGAGTTAACAGTGACGTTACTTGCTAAGATGAAGATATGAGCAAGAGGAAACAGATGGTGCAGCCAGAGGGAGTGGATGAGAGAAGCAATAATCTGGACTTTGCCTGATCAACAGATGAATCTGGAATACTAGAAGCAGGTGGGTATTCAGTCCAGAACTCAGAAGAGGTACCCTTCAGGTGGTAGGTGTGGCTGGGACACTAGGAGTGCGTAGAGAGAGCAGAAGGGCTAAACAGAATGCTGAGACCTTAGGTGGCAACAAAAAATGCTTACCAATGGGAAACAAGGAAACTAGGGCCACAGATGTGAATTGAGAATAAATTTTTTCATAAATATTATCATTATTGTGTGTGCTATTCTTGTTATTATTTAACTTTCTATTTTGAAATCATTTTAGACTTACCAAAAAGTTGCAACAATAGTGCAGCATTCTCATATGCCCTTCACTCTGATTTTCATAATTTTAATGACTTGCATAACTATAGTACATTTATCAAAATCGGAAAATTAACCTAAGCACAATACTATTAACTAAACTCCTGATTTCATGCATGCTCATCAATTTTTCCACTAATGTAACCTTTTTATGTTCCAGGATCCAATCCATGATATCATGTTTTACATTTACTTGTCTTTTTAGTGTCTTCTAGTCATTGAAGAGAGGAATTTGAGAAGAAAGAAATGTCCCAAGTCAAATACTGAAGATAAGTCTGGTGGGATGAGTATTATAAAGATACCATTAGTCTTGGTAATTGTTGAAGTCTGCTCCAGTTTCTATTGCTGTATGATAAATTATCCCAAAGCTTAGTGCCTTAAAACAATAGTAATCATTTCATTACCTCTCAGTTTCAAACAAGGCACAGAAGAGATAGCTTGTCTTTAGTCCATGATGTCAGGGCCTCACTAAGGAGACTCAAAGTCTGGGGCCTGGAATCATCTGTAAGCATCTTCACACACATGTCTCGTAGTTAATATGGGCTGCTGGCTGGAACCTTAGCTAAGCTATGAGCCAGAGCACCAGCATGTGGCCTCTCTGTGGGGATGCTGGGCAGGTTTCCTTACAGCACAGTGGCTAGATTCTAAGAGTGAGCATCTCAACAGGTGAAAGCTAAAGAAATCACACACTGTCACTTCCACTACAGTCATAGACATGCTCAGATTCAAGGTTGGGGAAACAGAAACCCCAAGTCTATATGACAGAACTGTCAATGTCACATTATAAGATGATCAAAGGGTTGGGGAAGCATATTATGGTCATCTTGGAAAATATAGTCTGCCATAAGGTTTTCATTTTTCAGGGATGTATGGGACAAAAAGTTATGTTGAGAGCAGCAGGGGGTAAATAGCAATAAGGAGGTAGATAGAACGTGTTGTGTATTTTCATAGGTAATTTGGTATTTCAAGGACACAGGGCACCTTGAGGAGGAAGTGTAGGAAGCAAGTGTTTATTTTAGGAAGAGAGATAAATTGAATGTGTAGAGAGGACTAGATTGCAGAGATTAAATAAATAATTGATGGGACAAATTTCCTGAGAAAACCGAGAGGGATAACATCATGCAGTTGCCAAGATGATGGGCTCTGGAGGCAGATGGTCTGTGTTCAAGTCCTCACTCTGTCAATCACTACTGGGTGGCCTTGAGTAAGCTGCTTCGCCTCTTTGCACCTCAGTTTTCTCACCTTTAAAATGAAGAAAATAATAGAACAAACCTTTTAGAGTTTTTCTTAGTATTAAAGAAGATAAAATATTGAAAGCATGGCTGGAACAGAGTGAATTGCTCACGGCATGTTAGCTACACATAGCTAAGAATCAGGACAAGGGAAGTGTTATTCTGAACAAGGAAAAGGAGTTATTCTTGGCAAGGAAAGGGGATGCTTTTCTTCAGAAAGAATGAAAAACAGAAAAAAGTAAAGTTTGCAGGCAGGGAGGTGGAATCTGGAGAATTTGTGCCTCAACTTGCCTTTGACTTGTCTTCCAATTAGGAAATTAGGGCACCTAACAAGAATGAAGGAGCTGTAGGTGGGTTGTGAGCTTGAGGAGAGAAGAAAAAGTTAGGAACAGCCATCTTAATGGAAAATGATGAGTGGGGACAGTGGGGCTAGGTGGGGATTCCCTAGGCTGGGTAAAAAATGACCACCTTTTGTCAGTAGTCCTGCTAAAGTGGAAAAAGATCAGTTTATAATCTCCTTCTCAGACACAGTTGTAAGACTCTCTCCAATCGGGTGACTGGTATTGGAGAAGAAAACAAAGGTTTAGTATTCTGGTGTAAAGATCAAGTAGGGAGGATACTGAGGATGTTGATAAGGTCATAATGCTAATGACTGGCAGTGGGGGAGGTCCAAGCCAGTCTGGGAAAGAGAGGAAAGTGTGTTTACTGAGGAATGGGAGAAGAGGAGAGCCTGGGGGCCTGGTGGACACAGGAGCGTTAGATCAAAGGAATGAGAGAGTGAGAAGACAGAAAATGGTGATTAAAGAAGGAAATTTCTGAGCTGGCAGCTTTCACACATACACAGATCTTGGCCAGAAAAGGGATGTACACACAATATTATTTCTTTGGCCCTTGACTACCCACTTGGATTCTGCCTTTACCTAATTCCTACCTGGTTGTCTTCATTCATTTTCTGCTTCTGTAACAGAATATTACAGGCCGGGTAATTTAAAACTTTAAAATAAATAATATAACTTCAGAATAAAGAATACAACTTTATTTGGCTCATGTTTCTAGAGGCTGGGAAGTCCAAGAGCATGGCACAGACATCTGGTGAGTGACTTCATGCTCCATCATTCCATGGCAAAAGGGCAAGTGAGCATTTGAGACAGAAAGAAAAAGGGGGCCAAACTCTCACAATGCCTAGCCCACTCCTACAATAATGGGATTAATCCACCTATGAGAGCAGAGCTCTCATGACCTAATCATCTCCTTAAGGGCCCACCTTTCAATACTGTTATAATAGCAATTATATTTCAACATGAGTTTGGAGGGGACATTCAAACCATAGCACTGGCCTTTCTCATGAAGCTCCCCACCCACCCAACACACACAGACACACCCCCACACACTCACACAGTCTTACTCAGGTCCTCTGATCCCTGTGTTGCTAAGGTTTCTTGATAGGAAATCCTACAAAATCCCTGGTGGCAGCTAATGCTCACTAAAAGAGAAAGACAGGATTGAGAGTGTGGAAAACAATAAAGGAGTCACCTAGACTTGAGATAATAAGAAATGTTGTGCATGTTGAGTGACCCAAACTTTTAGTGCCCCAAGGCCTGGCATCTCGGTGTGTGAAATGGGAAAGTTATTTTTATGTGGAATTTCCCACAATCTTGTCACCTGACACATCCTGCCTGGGTGGTGTTGATGTAAAAACAACTTGAAAGAAAAACAAACCAGAAAAATAAAGAAGTTCGCATTCATTAAGCAAAGCAAACATTTCCCTCCCTAAAATTAACTCTGAAACTTTTTCTTGGTAGTTGACCGTGACAAAAGGGGGGCAGGAAATAAGAGACAGTATTGTTTCGATTCAGGGCATACTTCCTAGTCCATGGGGTTCAGCAAGTTTCTAAAATTGTAGGATTACTTACATTATCTAAGTAATTATAACTACAATAATAAAACTTCCCATTTACTGATAGCTTACTATGTTGTGGTCACAATCACAAGCAATTTTCCTACATTTTCCTACTTAATCCTCCTAACACTTATGAGGTAGATGTTGTAATTCTCCATTTACAGAAAAGGAAACTTAAAGCTTCAATTAAGCAATTCAACCAATATAACACAGCAAATGATAAAACTAGGATTTGAACCCAAGAGTATTTGATCCCCTGAATCCAAGTTTATAATCATTTTACTATATGGAAAATATGGAAAAGAAAAAAATTTAACTCAAAAGCAGAATTGTAACATAGTGTTTGGGCTTATTTTTACCTTGCCTGTTTTCATGTTGTAATTTATGTGGGTTTGTGAGTATGAGTCTATGTAATTATCACATAGTGTTTTGAGCAAATTTTCTTCCCCTTCCCAGTCAACATTATACAATGTTCCTTTGCCCATGGTACTTTCCAATCTTCCTAGCCATCATTTTTAATATATTCAAAATGTTGCATCTGGTAAATGCACCACAATTTATTCTATCAGTCCCTTGTAGATGAAAGATTTAGATTTTGGTATTTGTGATGCTGCTGTTATAGTATTCCAATGCATATAGTGTTTTTCAAATTTATGATCATGTATTAAGATTAGATTCCTTTGGATAGAAGTGGAATTGCTGAGTCTAGCCATATGAACATTCTTATGGATCTTAATTTGTATTTACCAAGTGCCTTCCCAACATAGTTCTATTAATTGACATCATTGTCAACAATAATTTCACCACACCATCATCAGCACTAGGTAAGTTTTTAGGCAATTTTATAGGGAAAAAAAGGCACCTCATTATTTTAATTTGCAATTATTTTCTTACTAATGAGGCATGACATGCTTCTAAATGTTTGTGAACTAGTTGTATTTTCTCTTTGGCAAATTATCTACTCATGCTCTTTTCCCATTGAAATATTAACAACTGAGTGCTTTTGTTTTCTCTCCATTTTCTGATTTCTATATAAAAATAAATTTGCTGCTGTATTTTATAAATGTTGTATGCATATATGTTATATATATAAACAAATATTTTTAACTATGAATAACTATAAAGTTAAACTGGTTGGTCTCTTTTGTTTCTGGTGTCTTCTATCATTTCAACACATAGAAAGTTCTTCCCCTACAGGTTTGTTAAATATACACTTCTATTTCTTTCTGGTTTTTCTATTTTAAAAATTATATGTCTGTCTTTAACCCATTTGATATTTATTTTGTGTATGTAGTGAAAGGGGATGGCTGATTCCAAAGAAGACCACCAGCCCTACCTGAAAGATGAAATTCATAGACAATGCAACAACAACAACAAACAGAAACCAACTAATCATTTCAAATTATTCCTCTGCTAAATCTTTCCAAAGAACTGATAGATTATGTCATAAAATTTACTGGGGAAAGTTTATTTCCCTTGTCCAGCCTTTGGTTGAAGGGCTGATAAACTGTGAAATGACTCAAAAGAGAGCAGGCAAAGGGCCTGGGTAGCCCATAAACTGGTCAATAAACCCTCTTCCCCCAACAATTGACAGGTACATATGGAACGCCAAGCACCAAGTCAAGAACTCACTGATTTAGTAATAGGATACAGAAAATAGTTGCCAGTCTTCACTTTTCTAGGTGTCTATGTAGCATTTGACACTATTGGCCAATTTACAGAACCTCCTTACTCCCTTGACTTCCCTTAAATCATCTCCTGTTCTCTGAACTCTTCAATTATTCCTCAATCTTTTTTGCTGGCTCCGATCCTTTAGTGTTTATCTTTCATGAATTTTTGTCTCCAACATTCTTTATTCCTCCCTCTGCTTATTTTCCCTGGATGAACTCATCTGCTCGCATGGCTTCAATTACCATCTACATGTTGATAGTACGAAATTCCCCATCTCCTTGAGACTGTCCATCAAACTACTCACAGGACATATCCAACTGGAGGTTCTCATCTGTGCTTCAAATCTATTGGATCCAAAATGAGCTCATCAGCCCACGCTATCACTACTACCACCAAAATAACCTCTTTCATTTCTCTCTGTTGGATACACTGACTCACTAAAGGACCACATTTTCCATCTGGTTAACTGAGTCTTTTTCATTTTACCTTCTTCAAACCCCTTAAATCCATCTCTGCTTATTGCATCCATATGCAAACCTCTTTGGCTTCAGCACCCATGTGGATTGTTGCAGCAGTCTCAAAACTAGTTCCTGGACCCACTTTCAAGGATTCCCCGTGGAATTTCCAAGGAAAGATGCACAGGGTCTTTTGTGATAAAACCCATGCTTACTTCCCCATTCTTATTTCTTTTCCCTCCATCCCCTATACCCCACACAGTAGCATGACTTTGTGCATGCCATTCTTACTGCCTATAATGCCATCCTTTGCCCTTGCATCCTTATTTCCAAGCTTTAGGTGGTCTTAATGGGTCTCCTTGGCTACACCACGTCTGGACTTCATGTACATTCTGTGAAGGTGGAAATGGGAATCAGATCCCACCAGCCTGTCCCTTCCTCATTCTCTTGGGGCTCATCTCTGGGAATAGACACATAACATTTCATGAGTTTCGCTCTAATAAGGTTAATAACTGGTCTAAATCCAGGCCAGAAAGCTGGATAAAGTCTTTTTTTTCTGCCTTTTTAGGGCTTATTTGGGGACTGCTGACTTGTGAGAAAGCCAAGATGAAAGTACAATTTGATTTCCATTTTTTAAAAAAGAAAACTCACGTGTGTTTCATTCTTTACATTTGGATGCTCTTTAGTATTCTTTGTAAGATTCTTTCTCCAGGGTGGCTTAACTGAGCTGTGTGGCTCTCAAATAAGCTTCGGGGCCAGACCTGCATTTGCATACATAATCAGAACTGCCTATCTGCTCTAGTCTCCCCAGGAGGCAACTTGCTTGGGAAAAGGCTCAGGTTGCCCCTAAGATGTGGGTGGCGTTTCCTGGCTAAGAGAGCACCCGACTGCTCAAAACAACAGTTTCTGAATGCCAGCGAGGTTCTTCATGTGGCCAAATTGGGTCAGCAGATCTTGTGTTCTTAATCACTTATTCCTGTTTGATTTATTAGGCTGCTACTATGTGCCAGACACTGTGTGGGTGTTGACGATGCTGTCTTAGTTTGGGTTCCCCCCAAAGCAAGTCCTGAGACAAGGTCTAAGATACAGATTGTTTCTTCAAGAGAATACCTAGGAGGCACAAGCAAGGGAATGAGAAAATTGAGGCAGGGAAGGAAGAAAAGCCAGTGACTTTAATAAGCAGGTTACCACTGGGCAACTTGGGTCCGATCTCCCTGAGGACTCTCTGGGGCAACATGTAGAACATCCTGGGAATACTCTTAAAAGATAATGGAAAGCCTGAGGCATCAATCCACCAAGTCTCATCTCCAGGGCATTAACTCCTTTGGTCCCAGAGGTATTAATTTCCTTAAATTATAGGGTTATGCCCACTGCAGCAGAGCACACTCCCAAGGTTCTGGGGAAACCCTGAGGCACAGAAGCTAAAAAAGGCAGGCTGTTGAGGTTGGAAGTTATCAGTGTGCTTTGAACCATACAGTGTGTCTGAGGGTAACTCAGGTGGGCCAACGTGATACAAGCTAAGGATCAGACAGCAACAGGGTCTGCTACAGATGGAGAGATGAATTAAACATGTTACCTCTGCCCTCAAAAACTCATCAGCTCATGGTAAACACAAATAAGCCATCTAACCACCAGATGCTGGGATAAGTCTTGGCTTGGTGATCCATAAAACCCGTGTAGGGGCATGTAATTCACCTTGGGATGGGAGAAGTGAAAAATCAGTGATGTCTTCCAGGAAGACACAATAGTTGGGCCAATCCTTGAAGGGTGAACATTCTTCAGGCACAGAAGGAGGAGCAATGAACACCAGGGAGCACAGGCAGTGAGCCCTGAGTGTGCAAGTCATGCGTAGTGTGAAGTGCAGGCTGCCTGGCCTGGCCAAAGCATTGGCTCCATTATACGGAGCAGTAAAAGGTTGGCCAGAATGTAAACAGGGACCAGATTGTGCAGGAACATGAATCTACCTGAAGAAGATGTTTACATTTCAGCCCCCATGAGGCAATGAGGGCCCATCAGTGTTTAAATAGTGACATGTTCTGAGCTTTAGCAAGCTCACTCAGAGAGCAGCTTGGAGGGTGGGTTGAATGGTGACAGGTGAAATTGGATCCCAAAGATCATGATTAGGAGCTTTGCCAGCCATGCTCTGGGCAGGAAACAGATGGCACTCTCAAAAGGAGTGGAAGAGTTCCCAGACATCAGAGAGTCCCATGGCTATAGGAGAGGGCCACTCAACAGGAGCTGGGGCCTTAGGTGGAGGAAAGCAGCCAGAACCAACCTCAACCTGGCAGGGAGGGTTGGGGAGCCAGGGGAACAAATGCTCCCACTTGTCTGCCTGCTCACCCTCTTAGCTCCTGCCAGAAGCTCTCATTGGTAAAATCCAACCAGAAGCCAGATGGCAGGGCTTCCCAGTCGATGCATCCCACAAAGGCCAGTCTTTCTGGGGTTCAGAGTAGGGTGGATGATATAGTTTGGATCTGTGTCCCTGCGCAAATCTCATGTCAAATTGTAATTCCCAATGTTGGAGGTAGGGCCTGGTGAGAGGTAATTTGATCATGGGAGTAGGTTTCTCATGCATGGTTTACCACCATCTCGCTTGGTACTGTCCTCCCAACAGTCAGTAGAGATCTGCTCATTTAAAAGTGTGTAGCACTTCCCCCATGAATCTCTTGCTCTTGTTCCTGCCATGTGAGATGTCTCACTCCCCCTTTGCCTTCTGCCATGATTGGAACCTTTCTAAGGCCTCCCTAGAAGCAGAAGCCATTATGCTTCTTGTGTAGCTAGCTGTGGAACTATAAGCCAATTAAACCTCTTCTTAAAAAAAATATATTACCCAGTCTCAGGTATTTATTTATAGCAATGCAAGAATGAATAATACAGAAAATTGATACCACTTCCACACATTTAGGTATAAAAGATACCTGTATAAAGATACCTAAATGTGTGGAAGTAACTTTGGAAATGGAAAACAGGCAGCAATTGGAAGACTTTGGAGGACTCAGAAAAAGACAGGAAGATGAGGGAAAGTTTGGAACTTCCTAGAAAGCAGTTAAATGGTTGTGATCAAAATGCTGATAGTGATATAGACAGTGAAGGCCAGGCTGTAGAGGTCTCATATGGAAATGAGGAACTTAATGGGAAATGGAGCAAAGGTCACTTTTGTTATGCCTTAGCAAAGAAATTGGCTTGTGACCCTTCCCTAGGGATCTGTGGAACTCTGAACTTGTGAATGATGATTTAGGGCAGGGGTCCCCAACCTCCAGGCTACCAAGTGGTACCAGTCCATGAACTGTTAGGAACCGGGCTGCATAGCAAGAGGTGAGCAGCAGGCAAGAGCATTATGACCTGAGCTCTGCCTCCTGCCATATCACTGGGGGCATTAGATTCTCATAGGAGTGTGAACCCTATCATGGACTGCACATGCAAGGGATCTAGATTGCATGTTCCTTATGAGAGTCTAATGCCTGATGCTCTGAGGTAGAACAGTTTCATCCTGAAACCAACCCCCTCCACCCTGTCCATGGAAAAATTGTTTTCCATGAAACTGGTCCCAAGTACCAAAAAAGTTGGGGACCACTGATTTAGGGTATCTGGCAGGAAAAATTTCTAAGCAGTAAAACATTCAAGATTTGGTCTGGCTGCTTCAAATAACCTATGCTTATATGTATGAGCAAAGAAATAACCTAAAGTTGGAACTTATATTTAAAGGGGAAGCAAAATATAAAAGTCTGGAGAGTATGCAGCCTGGCCATATGGTAGAAAAGAAAAGCCCATTTTCAGGGGAAGAATTCAAGCAGGCTGACGGAATTTGCATAAGTAAAAAGGAGCCACTGTTAAGAGACAAAACAATGGGGAGAAAACCTCAAAAGCCTTTTGGTGACTTTCTCAGGAGCCCCTCTCATTACAGACCTGGAGGCCTAGAAGGACTAAATGGTTTTGAAAGCCCTAATGCTCTGCACAGCCTTCGAACACTGCTCCCTGCAACTGGACTGCTCCAGTTCCAGTAGTGGCTCAAAAGGATCAAAGTACAGCTCTGGTCACTCCTTTTGACAGACCGTAGGTCTTAGCAGCTTCAAAGTGGCATAGAGCCTGCAGATGCACAGAGTGTAAGAGTTTAGGCTTGGGAACCTCCACCTCAATTTCAGAGGATGTATGGAAAAGCCTGGATGTCCAGGCAGAAGTCTGCTGCAGGGGCAGGGTGCTCATGGAGAACCTCTACTAGGTCAGTGTGAAGGGGAAATGTGGGTTGAATTCCACACAAACAGTCCCAACTGGGGCACTGTCTAATGGAGCTGTGAGAAGAAGGTCATGATTCTCCAGATCCTGGAATGGTAGATCCACCAGCAGCTTGCAGCACCCTGTGCCTGGAAAAGCTGCAGGCACTCACCACCAGCCCACAAGTGAGGCAATGGGGGCTGAATCCTGCAAAGCTATAGGGGCATAGCTTCCCAAGGCCTTGAGAACCCACCCCTTGTGTCAATGTACCTTGGATATGGGGCATTGAGTCAAAGGAAATTATTTTAGAGCTTTAAGATTTAATGACTGCTCTGCTGGGTTTAGAACTTGTGTGGGGCCTGTAGCCCTTTTCTTTTGGCCAATTTCTCCCTGTTGGAATGGGGGTATTTGCCAAATGCCTATACCTCCATTGTATATTGGAAGTAACTAATTTTCTAATTTCTAGCCTTGTCTCAGATGAGACTTTGGACTTTGGACTTTTGAGTTCAGGCTGGAACAAGTTAAGACTTTGGGGATTATTAGGAAGGCATGATTGTATTTTGCAATTGAAGAAGGACATGAGATTCGGGAGGGTCTGGGTGGAATGATATAGTTTGGATCTGAGTCCCTGCCCAAATCTTATGTCAAATTGTAATTCCCAGTGTTGGAGATAGAGCCTGATGAGAGGTAATTGGATCATGGAAGTGGGTTTCTTATGAATGGTTTAGCACCAACATCTTGGTGGTGTTCTCATGATAATGAGTTCTCAGGAGATTTGGTTGTTTAATAATCTATGGCACCTTCCCCATAATTCTCTCATGCTCCTGCTCCCCATGTGAGATGCCTCATTCCCCACTTTGCCTTCTGCCATTATTGGAAGCTTCCTGAGGCCTTCCCAGAAGCATAAGTTCTGTGGTTCTTGTACACCTTGCAGAAATGTGAGCCAATGAAACCTATTTTCTTTATAAATTACCCAGTCTCCAGTATTTCTTTATAGCAATGTGAGAATGGACTAATAGAGTGGAGAAGCACAAAGACTGAGTCTAGAGTGGCAAACAGAATATCCAGTCCAGGAGGTCCCTGAAGTTGGCCAGGTCAGAGGTGGAAGCAGGTGAAGTTACTTTTGAGACAAGGTAGTTTAAAGAGCCTGAGGTACGTTGTAGTGGAGGTGGTGAGTTATCGGGAGACACCAGGCTGAAATTCCTGTCACTAGAGGATCATTTCTTGGATGCTGAGCTTTTTCTAATAAGTACATACTCCTGAGCGGGGCAAGACTTTGTTTCCCATCTGCCTTTAACTTCAGTGTAAAATGGAGCATTGACAACACGTAAGAACAAAGCCTGAATGAATCTTTGAGAAAAAAGGGCCTTGTGAGAGGGGCCCCCCATATGTCTCCATGAGGTCATGTTGGAACTTTGGTAGCCACAGGCCAACAGGAGGGAAAGGGGACAACACAACTCTGGAGACAAAGGGCTAAGAAAATACAGTGCTGGAGGACGTTGGAGAAAAGCTTAAACTGGGCTGCCAGTGTCAAGGCCTGATATTATCTAGGAATCTGTAGAATGACACAGAAAAAATAAAGCCAACATCATGAAAACCCCATTGTTATACATACACAGAGTTCCTGCCACCACATATAGGCAATACATAAAGACAATTTCTCTGTATCCATCTGATAGGACTGACATAACAAAGTGCCACAAGCTTGGTGGCTTAAGCAACAGGTATTTATTGTCTCACAATTTTGGAGGCTAGAAGTCCAAAATCAATGTGTCAACTAGGCCACACTCTCTCTAAAGGCATCAGGAAAGGATTTGCTCCTGGTCTTCTCTCTTATCTTCTGGTAGTTCCTTGGCTTTTGGCCACATGATCCCAATCTTCACATGGCGTTCTCCTTGTTTGTGTCTGTCTGTGTCCAAATCTCCACTTTTTATAAGGACACCAGTCATATTGAATTGGGGACCATGCTAATGACTTCATCCTAACTTTCCTCTGCAAAGACCCTGTTTCCAAATAAGATCACATTTTAAGAAATTGGGGTTTAGGACAAATCTCTTTGGAGAGTTATAAATCAACCTATAAAGCCTCCAAATACTCACATGGAGTTGTTGCAACTCACTGCTCCTAAGGTCAATTTTTGTGTGGAGCCCAAGAAGTTTTCGGGATGACAGTCCCAAGGTTCGAGAGCACTGGCCCAGCAATCCTCCCTATGGCTGCAGAGCATAAGGCTGGCATGGAGCCACAGGGAGAGGAGTCCTTCCTGGAGGGCCTTAGGAAATTTTTTACATAGAAAACACAAAGTGTAGGCAGAGAGATCCACAATTGAATTTTGAGTGTCTAGGAACTACAATAGTGACACAGTCTATTTATTAATCACTTGAGTCATGCCAATATCTGGAACTGGATTCCCCCGAGCAGACCCCAAGATGAGGATGTAAGTGCAATCATTTTTTTAGGAAGTGATCCAGGAGGCACCATGAGAAGGTGAAGCAGTGAAAAAAGGAGAGAGGAAAGCCAGTGGAGAGTGAGCGTATTTGTGTATTCCAGCATGGACTACTGGGATTCAGAGCCATGAGAGGCCTCTCAGAGACTGCGTAGATCATGAACATGCCTTGGAGTGGAAGCTGGGGCTTTTATCCATCAACTTCCACCTCTTATTGTTGGAGAGTTCCTCCAGGGTCAAAGAACAAGCTTAGGCAGAAAGACACAGGAAGCCACCAGCAGAATCACAGCTGACTGCATTTAACCTCCAGAGTGGACCACAGGGTTTTGGGAGGAGCACCAACAGCTTCTGTGTGGAAGCCCACGTGTGACACTTTAAACTCACAACAAAACTTTAAAATAGGTATTCTTATCCTCACTCTGCAAACAATGAAATGAAGGCAGGTCAGGGGGTAAAAATATCCTAAAAGTCGTAAATTAGTAAGTAGCTTACCCAGGATAGTGCACAAAACTTTATGACTTCCCAACTGATCTGTGCTTTGTGTTATCTTACTCTGAAAAGACAGAAGTTTTTTTTCTGAGTTGGGTCTCAAACTAATGGTGACACAAAGTGAAGACACACAGTGACTCTTGAAAGGTTACACCCTAAAGCCAGCCTTGTGAAGAGGAGCTTAGTTCTCTTGAAGTTTCTCTGCATGGTGCGCTGAGATTTGTTTATGAGGATATGCGGATAGGAGGAAAAGACGCCTGCCCAGGCTCTCTACTGAAAGCCTTTCGTGGAACTGTGGCTGGATGTCAGGACAGTTCCACAGCAGCCACGTACAAGTTCCAGCTGGCACCCATGTGGTTCCCAGTCTTGCTGCTGCCTTGCCTTCCCAGTGGTTCATAAGGCCTGGGGCAGCAGGGAGACCCTGCAGTGGGGCCGCTTACGTCTTCCCATCACTTCCTGCTGCGATGAGATTCTCCCCCCGTTGGCTTGGAGTGACAGTGATAGATTAAATGCAACAATTAAATTAGATCCTATTTTAAAGAGCTTGAGCTAGATTTACTTTTAATTATAGTGCTGTGCTTGCTGATGAGGTATTGTCGAGGACTTAACAATTGGTTGATTGTGCATCCGAGTGTTCCGAGAGCAGTTTCTGGGAGAGACTGGGGATGGCTTTCTTCCTAAAGAGCTCCTTGGGATAAGACAGAGGAGGGAGGAGGCAGGTTGAGAAGGAGAGAGGGAAGGGAATATGTCCTATCACCACTGAGAATCCATCTCTCTTCTCCTTGTTTTCTGCTTTATGAGTCCCATGTTACTTGGAAACTTAATGAGCCCAGCACAAGGTAGAGAAATGGGCCAGAGGCCATGGAGTCAAGCTGACTTGGGGCTCCATCATGCCTCTGCCCCACCTAGCTGAATGGGCTACCTGGGCCCAGATAGCTAACCTGTCCTAACTGAGCCATAGTTCGCTTTTAGTGTTTAATTAACTCATTCAACATGTATTTCTTGAGCTTCTAGGATCCATTAATATTTTTCTAGGTGATGAGAATAAAGCAGTAGAAAAAAACAATGAAAATAAATATCTGTCCTTGTGGAACGCACATACTCACGGCTGGGGTCAAGATACAGGGGCAGAAATAAAGATAACACACAATATCAAGTAGTGGGTGACAAATGCTAAGAGGGAAAATGAAGTGGGGTAAAAACGTCGTGGGACAAGAGGCTCTATTTTAGACAGCAGTCAGGAAAGTTCTCTCTGAGCATGGCATTTGAGCAAATTCTGGAAGCAGGTGAGGAGCTAATCCATGTGGTCATCTGGGAACAGCATTCTAGGCCAAAAAAAGAGTAAATGCAAAGACCTTGTCCATGGGCTGGTGGAGTCCCAGCTGCCCCCGCTAGACGTTCTGCCATGCTACCAGCCAAGCTGTGTCTATGTTACCGCTTCTCACAGCCTTCAGGGAGATAGATTCTCAGATCTTTGTGATTGCCCTTCTGGGTGTTCAGCTATTGGAGGTGCTGACCTACATACAATCTGGCCCAGGAGGGAGTGCAGTGCCCACGTACTGATTAAGTGATGCATGCTCACAGTCCCTGTTGAGTATGCTACTTTAAGGACCCAACTCTTTGCTGTAACAAAAAAGAAGAAAGATTCAGAACAAAAACCCATGAGAAGTTTACACATACATAGTTTTACTTGACAAGTACTGTGGACTATAAATCTAGATGCTTGGGTTTTGGTCTGTTCTTTGCCTGACATTTGCAAAGTAAGTAAATTTGAGCAAATTTATTACCCCTCTAAGCCTCAGTTTTGTGTTCTATGAAACATAAGAATGAGAACATCGTACTAGACCTTGATGATACCTTGTCGCTAAGGATGATGTTGGGAACAAGACTTTGAGAATCATGGAATCATGGCAAAGGAGATTTAAAGAGGCCTAAGAAGAAGACAGAGAAGCTCCCAGACTTAGCCCCTGGACATGGGACAGTTTCCAGAAATCTTTGCTTCAGGCTTAGAAGTGACAGCCCTATCAGTGGCTGGGGTGGCAGAAAAGTTATTCCTCTGACTCAGTTGGGTTCTCCAGAAGCAGAATTGAGATAAGGACTCAAGTGAAAATAGTTTATTTTGAAACTAACCCAAAAAGCAGTAGTAAAGAGAGTGGAGAAATAAAAGAAGGCATCACCAAGTAAGTTTCCACTGTGGGCAACTGGAGCTTAATCCTGCTGGAAGGCACTGAGGCTCAGCACAGAACGTGTGCCTCAGAGTTAGCCCACCTGGGGATGATGAATTTGGGGTATTTATACACCTGGTCCCATCTGTCAATGGCTGAGGGTTGCTCTGCAGGATTAGGAGGGATGTTAATCCTTGGTACTTCTGGCTGTCAGCAACAACAGGTAAAGTAGGCTTCTTGTCCTAGGAAAGTCCTGAAGCAAAGGAATAAAGGAATCCATGGCTGGAAGTTGGGTGGTATTCTTTAAAATATTAAGGGCAAGGGAATATGGGCTGAATTCTGACAGCATCTACTACAACCTCCAGAATAGGCAATACTGCCCCAGATCAGTCTTGCAGGCAGAAGGCCCTGAGCTTATGCTCCAGACCCACATCATAGAGGACCACCCCTGGGTTGCCGGTGGCAGATCTGCTCCCTGATCCAAGGTCTACAGATGTGTGGTCGGGCCTCTGGCCTTTGGGAAGTATCAGGGACAGGAACCATGAAGAGGAAACACATCTAAGAGAGACAAAGCTTAGTGCTCCATGCAGTTCAGTTTGCCATAGAAGCGCCTTGCGCTCAGCCCCTCAGATAGTGGATGATCCTGGCAGGTGGGGATGTTTATGTGTGATGTCTCCTGCAAGGAATGCTATTCCCTGACTGTCAAGAGAGTAGCTGGCAGTATTGCCATGGCAACCAACAAAAGCCCACCCAAGGACCCCTCTGGTGACAGAAGAGATGGAATGAAAACTGCCAATGCCGGGAAGTACACCTCTATGGCAGGTGGCCAGAGCCAAGATAGTTAGTTTTCCTTGCTCTTAACATTGTGATTGTGACCCATATTATACACACACACTCCCTACTCTAGGCTGGTTGGGCCCGGGAAAACACCTGTCACAATGTTGTGCCGACTTGCTGGGTAAGCAGGAACAAGTGGGTGTCTGTGTTTTCCCCTCCATAAAATGATTCAGATGGTACTGGTTCCTTGGCCTCACCGTGGGAGGCGGCAAGAGCTGACGCAATCACGTCTGGGAGCCATTTGGAGCATCTTGAAAGAAACAGGTTGTCAAGAATTCCTGTTATAAGATCCTAAAGTATTTTTTTCTTTTAATTTTAAACCTTATGAGTTTTAAAATTGCATTTAAGGTATTTCAAACCAGCAGCTGTTCTGAGAGCTGCTGACCACAAAGTGAAGGTAAAAATAAAATTTGAATTAAGAAGATGTGCTCCTGACTTGTGGCCAGATTCCAGTTTGGATCTTAAAAGCTTCCTCCCTGGCCAGCTTCCTGTGCTGACCCCCAGGGTCACTTAGCTCTGAGCAGCTGTGTATTCTTTGCCATTAGATATTGAAAACAGGAAATGAAGGGGCCTGTCGGGGGATGGTGAAGCTTGAAACAACTTCAGAGAACAAGCTGATGAAGTCATAGATCTTATCTCCTTGCCTTTTCCATGTCCGGTTTCTTTAAAGATAAGGTATTGAATCAAAATGTGCTGCTTTTTTTTTTTTCAAGATGGAAGCAGAGGAGGCTTTCTTTAATATCCCCTTCCCTTCCAGTGTTTCCAAAGATAACCAGATGAGAGAAATGCCTCGATCCTGTGCACGTGCATGTAAAATGCGATTACAGGACAATTTCCCCATCTTGGTCCCTGAGGGCTGGGGGAAGAGAGGGAGGAGGAATGAGGCTTGGGATGGAGAGGAGGCAGGTAGCCATTGAGACTTGTGTTGTTATTGATGATGATGATGTTGTTGTTGTTTTGTTAAGGCAGTGCTCAAGCTAGAGGTGTTGTTGTGGGCCTATGGCCAGCTTATACTATAGAACTGGATGGAGGGCACTGCCATGGGCTGGAGGAAAAAGGAAAATCTTGTGTATTTGGATGGGACACACCCAGCAAGAATGCCAGTCCTGTGGGCATATTCCTAAGTGCTAGGTGCCCAGGCTGGGCTGGATCAGATAGCAGTATTATGTGAAGAGTGACTGAAAGCAGTCCAGGAGGACAAATGTGAGATGGGATCAAGGAGAGAAGGCAGGCATTGGAATTGGACACATAGGTCCGACGAGTGAGGCAAAGGCCATGGGCCATGAGCATAGGCCCTGAGAGGAACAGGGAAGGTGGGAGGCAGGTGTGGGACAGCTCAGGGGAGCAAAGATCTAGTGTGACTAAGAACACAGACAGATCTCATATCTTTGGGACATGCAGACTTCAGTTCAAATCTGACTCTGCCACAGGGATGTGACCCAAGCCTCAGTTTTCTTTTCCATAAAACTGGTCAATATCTCTATCATGGGATTGTTAAGGACAGAAAGCAAGGTCACCTTCACTTTTTTAACATGCTTGAGGCTGTGAACTGTGCAGGATGCTGTAAGGATGTATTAATGTAGTTCCACCAAATTGGTGCTGGAGGGGAGGAGCAGCCTGCCAGGTTAAAGGGAATACACAAAAGTTGATGCTAAGCTTATTTATGAAACAGATTCTTTGGCCTTTCGGTGAACCTAGAAAACAATTTACATCTGGCAAGGCGAAACTGTGATGAGCAAAAGATTCTGGGCTTTGTGAGCTGTTTGGGGCAGCTCACTGGGAAAGCAGGCCCCTTGACTCTCTTGAGAGGTAGACACCTGGCCTTGGCCCTGCCCTACCCTGCCAAGGGTGATGAATGTGGGTCAGGCCCTAAGGAGGTCAGGCTTCTTCTCTCTTGAGGCAGTTAGGGGAGAGGAACTTGCAGGAAATGAAGTTAGAAGGGCTCTAAGGGGTTAAAGGGACTGGGGAAGCATGGCAGGCAAAACACAGAGGGGATTGCGGTTGGGAGAGGTTATACAGTGCACAACCTGCACAGCTACATAAGGGAACCCAGGAGTGGGATGTGAGAAGAAACAGAATGAATTAGAGCAGAGAAAGGCAACAGGCAGGGCAGCAGAGAGAATAACACAGGGGATGGCTGTTCCAGGTTTGATTTCATGTGCAGCCCAAAGAGAAGTGAATGGCTGTTGCCTTTGGTGTTCTTTCTTCTGCTGAATAGCCTATCATAAATGAAAAAACACAGACCACGGGCTATATGCTTGTCCCAAAAGAAGGAAAAAGAGAAGATGAATTAGTATCCCCAGAAAAGGAACTCAGCAAACAAGCTTGCTGTCTCCTCCCCACTTCTCTCCATCCCCTGCCCTGCATCCCTTCTGGGGCACCAGTATGGTATGAGTCCTTTCCAAATGCCCACGTCTGCTCACACACTCCATGCTCCTACCCTCTTCCACTTCTCAGGCCATCACACACTTCCATAGGCCCTAGGAATCTCGCTTCTGATTAGAGCAAAGTCTTATGTTCACATTCACAGGTGGATATTGGCCTTTGAAGTCCCCTTCTGGGTGAAAGGAAGCTTTCAGGTGAGGCATTTTAATGAACTTTCTCCATGCATCTTGGAGCAGCCTAGTATTCCCACTGGACTCTTGGGAGCCAGGCTCTTGCGGGTTGGGTTGTCGGTGATTGGAAGCCTTTAAATCAGTTCAAGAGTGCCAGACGCCTCCACTCCCCATGCCCATAAGTAGCCATGACAGCCCTTCAATGTAAGGGACAATGACCACCATCCTCTTGGTCAGTGATTATCAACCCTGACTTCCCGATAGCCACCAGGGGAGCTTAAAACAAAATTGCTGTGCTCAGGTTCCACCCTGAACCAATGGAACTAGAATCTTTAAGTATGGAGCCCAGGGATCTATATTTCTCAAAAGCTCTTCCAGATAATTATAATAACCAAGGTCAAAAAATTATGTAGGCTACGGGGGGCGATGGAGACAGCAAACCACCATGGCATGTATATACCTATGCAACAACCCTGCAGGATGCAGGATTCACACATGTACTACAGTGCCCAAAGTACAATAAAAAAATAAAATTAAAAAGTAAAAAAGTGAAGTGGTGAGGAAGAAAAGGAAAAAAAATATTACTCTAAGGATTTAAGTGACTCTGAGTAGGAACTCACATTCCCTCTCTGGACTTCAGTTTACCCACCAGCAAAACAAGGGAGTTGGACTTGGTAATCTACCTATTCTGTAAATTCAACTATTCTGCAACACTGCAACTCAGCCTGAGCATCAGGTAAGACACCCATATACATATACTTATGAATACATGGCCATTCAAAACACACACACACACACACACACACACGTGCACACACACACCCACACACACACCCACCCCCAGCCAGAAAGCCATACCTCCTCCTCAGCCAGACTTTTGGTGGCACTTGTTACATATCAGGTGCTGGGCGGGGGGAGGCCTCAGTGGCTTAAACCAGTCAGAACACCCCATCTCCTTAACTACATTTGAGCCTCTGGAGCAATACTGGAGCTTCTGCATAAGGATAAAGAAAAGTTGGATATGTTTCTCTTTCTTTTTCTGGAGCTACAAGAAGAGATTCTGTCTTCTACTGGATGATGAAGGGCAAATACAGGAGGCTCTGCTACTTCTAGGCTACCTGCAACCCCTAGGGGAAGGCCTGTGAGCACTTCGGCATACATAGCGTGGATTGAGTGCCTCTGAACTGCATTGTACTGTGCTGGTTGGAGAGCGAGGCCTGGAGTGGTGTGAGGGCATGGCTGGGAAGCCTGGTAGAAGAGATGTCTGCCTAAGAACCCATTGTATGATGAGAGAGATTATGGCAGCCCTGGGTTGGAGGTTCATTAGGCTCTTAGGCAGTGGCTCTGACATTAAAGAAAGAGGCCCATCCAGTCACTGAGTATCTGTTAATAGGCATTTTTTTTTCTAAAGATGGGCTCTAAATATTTTGCTTAGGCTGGTCTTGAACTTCTGGCCCCACACCATCCTCCTGTCTCACCCAAAGTGCTGGGATTACAGGCGTGAGCCACTGCAACTGGCCAATAAGCATTTGTTCAATGAATTAATGAATCCTGGATGAGAGCAGAGGGTAGCTAGGAGCACAGCAGAATGAGTGTGTCACCCTGTAACACTGAGTAACTGACCTAAGGAAGAAGAACGTGGGGCCCCTGATGGATACAAGGCTCTGATTCTGGAGAGGTTCAGAACTGAGCTGAAAGGAGCAAGCTAAGTATGAGATGAGTGGATGAAGGATAGTCACATCTGAACAGGAACTGAGGAGGGGGCTAGGGCAGGCTCACACAAGACCATCCTGGTGTGGCCAAGGAGAGAACTTTAAGCCACAGTTTCAGAAATTTCACTGAGGTAACCAGAGCCAGTGACTATTCTTGGTACTGTTCCTGGGGCCTTTTCTTATTCACACTTCAACATGATGGGGAAAAAATAGATTATTTGACAAACTCAATTTATTCAGTTTTCTCAGTCTGAGGTATGTCTTTTTCAATGTTCAACTTACTTTGATTAGAACTCCCCATCTTGCAATGTCTCTTCTCTAGCACCTGCTGCTACCCTTCCTTCTCTCTCTGCATCCCATAATGAGTCCAAATGCTGCCAGAGCACACTTGCTCAAGGAGTCAGAAAAATCGAGAAAATCTTTTTCAGCCATGGTCTCATTATCATCATTCACCAAATGGTCCTTGTGTTCCTAGGAGACATATTCCAGAATCTTAACAGAAGCTTGGTTTGGAACAGCCAGACTGGAAGCAGCCCAATGTACATCAAAAAGGGCATGGATAGATGGATCAGCATATATTCATACAGTGAAGTACTATGCAGCAAGGAAAATGAGCAGCGACATGAATAAATCCCACAAATGTAATATTGAGCAAAAGAAGTCAGATACCAGAATCCAGATCATATGAGTTCATTTACATATCTATTTCAAAAGCAGGTAAAAGAAAGTTGTGGTGTTACAAATTAAGATGTATACAGTGAAGAAAGGGGTGTGATGAGAAGAGGGCATGAAGGAGGCTTCTAGGGTGCTGGTTTTGCTTTATGTCTTGACCCAGGTGGTCCTTGACACAGATGATGCTTGTGTGGTCATTCAGTGATCTAGACACTCATGAATTGTATATGTCTGCATAAGTGTGTTTTAATTCACAATAAAAAAGTTTAAAGTCCATAATGCCGTCACCCAGGAAACAAGGAAATGCTGGTATTACACAGTCTATGCTGTGGAACTTTTTTCTCCATGCTGTAGAACTAGGCATGCAACTCCAAGGTTTACACTTGGCTGTGATAGTCCCAGACCACAGTAGAACTGGGCTCCTGAGTTTACTTTTGTTTCTAAACATCTGTTTTCTAGGTGCCCTCATAGGGAGGCAACTTTCCAAGGACACACCAGCTCATCAGTGCACCCCTCTCTTTTCCTCTTCATGCATGAACACCAGGTCTTGCTTGGCAATGTCATGTTCCTCAGTCCCTCAGGGATGCTCTAAAACCCCCAAAAAGAAGGTGTCAAGATTACTATCCCCCTTTTCTTACAACATCTCTTGCTCCTATGTAAATTTGCCCTAAACTACCCCTAGAAAATATCAAGTTCTTCCTTCCTGAGCTCATGGAGGGAGTCTTTGCCAAGCCTTCTCCATAGCAAGGGTTCTACTTGCCTTATAGCCACAAAACAAAAATGTCCAGCATCAGTGATGGACTCTTCACGGACAAAATCGTCTACTCTCTGGGGAATTGAGGTGTCTTCTACTAGACATGAGGCAGCCTTTAACTCTTAATTATTTGCTTAACTGCTTCCTTGGTTCCTGGCCATGTTGGTTCCTGACGTTACAAACGCCCACTTTTGTCCTTCATAAGACCGAATAGTTCTACAACAAAGATAATCCCTTTCATCTCTATATGTCTACTTGTAGCACAGTGGCAACCATGGCAAGCCCTATCCTTAACCCAACAACGCCCCACCCAACCAAAAGAGTTGATTGAATGAATAAGTGAACAATGAGCCAATTAAAAATCACCCCCATAACCTGGCTGATCAAGATGTCAAGAGCTGTGACTGGAGTGGAAAGCTACTTTTTGTTGAAAAACCCAGACAGTAGGTGAAGGGGAAGGACAAAGGGTGAAGAAGGAAGGGAGGGAAAGGAGGGGTTAGGGAGGGAAAAGGGTATGGAAGGAAAGGGTAGAGGGAGAGAAAGAGGAGGAGAGGAAGAAAGAGAGGGCAGGGGAGAGGTAGGGGGAAGGGCAGGGGTCAAAGGAAGGACAGGGGGAGGGGAAGGGAGAGGAAAAGGAAGAAAAGAGGAGGAGAAGAAAAGGAAAAGGAGAAAGAGAATGAAACTGTTAATAAGAGCCAGAAAAGGTCATTAGTTAAGCAAAGAGCATCCAGTTCCTGGGCTTCCAGAATGGTTAGCCTTAAGCCAAAGACCCTTGTTGAACCAGCAAGAATGCAAAACCTTTGCAGCAAGCCAGTTTCTATTACCCAGGGAGGCATGCCACCACATAGAGGAGCATGGCCACACAAGTACAAGGAGATTTGTCATCCAATTGAAAACTGTTGTAATCCAAGTAATTTATTTCCAAAGTCAGGAGGACTCCAAATTCAGCCTGATATCATCAATTCACAAAACACACTCCCTTATCACATACACTCATACCTGCTTTCTCAGACCATGTAAAATAGGGCCTGCAGGCCTCAGCTGCCTTTTTCCGTCCATCCAACCCTCACCATATCATAATTCTCCTTTCACAACCCTAGATTCTCAAGCATTTCCTTGATGCCCGGTGGGAAGCCTGTGCCCCTATCCTTGATGTGAACCTCTTTACTCACCTCCTACCAACAGCCTCCTTTTATCCAGGAATTGGTAAGGACATGACTGGTGAATCCATTTGCAGAAATGCAGTTGCTCATTGTATCAGTTAAAGTAAAGCCAGAACAAACCTAACACACAATGGAAGTTTTGGGTTTTTTTGTTTTGTTTTTTGTTTTTTTTTTTTTGTTTTTCAGGTAAACTACAGTTGGTGGAAGAAGCAGGGACTTTTCTTCATACAGTCACTGAGGTGTTCAAACCTATGGAGAGCTCTGCCTCTCTGACAGTAGAAATTCTAATTCCATTAGTTTAAGGTGGGATGTGTGCACAGAATTGTGTTTTAAGTACCCCTGGTGTCTCTCATGGGCAACCAGGGCTGAAAATCTCCTCATGTCTTCCAACATCATTGTGGGCATCAATATTCAGCCTCCAGATATGGGAAATGGAAGAAACACATCAAAGGGCCATGTGGGAAATACAGATAGTTTTCAACTTACAATGGTTCAACTTACTGTGATTCAGCTTACAATTGCATGATTTTACAATGGTGTGAAAGTGATACACGGTAGAAATGATACTTCAGGTATTCATACAACCATTCCGTTTGTCACTTTCAGTACAGTGTTCAATAAATTACATAAGATATTAAACATGTTATTATAAAATGTGCTTTGTATTAGATAATTTTGCCCAACTGTAGGCAAATGTACGTGCTCCGAGCACGTTTAAGGTATGCTATGAGGTTCTGTAGGTTAGGTGTATTAAATGCATTTTCAGCTTATAATATTTTCAAATTACAGCGAGTTTATCACAGCATAACCCCATCATAAATCAAGGAGTATCTGTATTTATGGATCAGACTGGGAGGTAATATATATCACTTCTGTCTACATGTAATGGGCCCGAAGTCAGTCACATGGCCACACTTTACCCCAAGGACCACTGGGAAGTGTAGTCCAGTTGAGTGCCCAGGAACAAAGCAAAATGTATTTGAGGGACATCTAGCTAGACTCCACATATCCAAGACTATTGCTGTCTCCGAAATATGATCTTAAATTTAGAGAAAACATCTCAGTTTTCTTTGTTTTGTATGACAAAAATGATATGAAGACTGAGAGAGTTATGAGTTCCAGAAGTCCCTGGAGGAGTTAATGGCATGGCCTTCTGTTGACATAGTCTGGCTTGGAGATTGTGAATGGTGCAATGCTCATTAACCTTTGGGCTGAGCCAGGGATGTCGCCACAGAACTAACGGATGTTGGAGGAGGTTATGGTGAGGACTGGGGATACAAGAGTCCTCTAAAACATGATGTGAGAGTCAAGGCTGTGCATGGCAGAACAGAGCCTGAGGAAGCAGGGAGAAACAACTGGAATAAGAGAGAAGAGGAGAAGAGCTGTAGCCTCAAAATGGGTGAAACACAGCCCTTGCCTTTAGCAGTTCATAAACTCTAAGGAAATAACAGGTGTGTGCCCAGGTCCTTGTAGTAGAATGCTAACTGAGTGGATGAATGGGTCTAATGCACAGCCTGGTCTTTCAGGCCAACAGTTTTTCAAAGTTATTGTGCCACTGAGACTTTTGAGAGTGAATAAGGTTGCTAACTAGATACAGTACTGAGGTAACAGAAATAAACTGGCACTGTCCCAGGAAAACTGGACAAAATAGTCAACCCATTCATGGAAGTCTTATCAATCCATACACCCTGGCAGAACAGAGCCTGAGGAAGGTGGCCCCACCAGGGCCCACCCTCTGAAAAAGGTGGATGTGATTTGAGGCTTGTGGGACATTCTTGCAAGCATATGTGTTCCATAAAGTTGAGAAGCTGCAGACATCCTTGCAATAAAAACCCATAAACTAACACCTTTCCCCCAGCAACTAAGGGGCTCTGGACACCTACCCACTGCTTAAGCTCTTCTTTTATCATTTATGAGCATTCTCCCAACCATCTCTTTCTCAAGCCTTCACAGAAGTCAGTTGAATCTGAAACTCTTAGCAGGTCCCTGAACCACACAACTAAAAAATTACATGCCGTGCACATCTGCAGTGAGGAATGTAAGGCTTTCTAGGAGAGATTTATTGCCTCCCTTCCCTCTGCCTCTTGGAAGGTTTCTGGATGCCGTTCCTTGTGTATAGCATGTGCCTCCGGCTTATCACTACGGTAAGTATAAAAGCAATTAATTTTTCCCCCTTTTGGAAAGCGGAAGTTTTAACCGCACTTGAATAACATTTGCATTTCTGATTTCTATCAAGTTCACACTTCCAGCAAAGAGAGTCCTGCTGATATAATTTGGTTTTTTTGTTTTGTTTTGTTTTGTTTTATTGCACATTCTCTAGCAGGAAGCTGCTTCTTTTGCCTCCAAAGCAGAAAACATGTACACATTGGGAGGTGCTCAGCTCTTGACCTTTGCTTCAGGTTAAATCACCTTACTGGTATTAGGAAGGTGAGGACAGGTGTGGAAATTTGGTGCGGGGCACACCATCATTTTTATATAGTTGCTCACATATGCTGAGTTTGTGAAAATTATTTGCCCGATTTGCGTGAGGTGGGAAGATTTCAAGAGCCATGTACCTGGTTGTAATTTGCCCATATGTTCAGATAAATTTTATTAAGACATACCAGATGTATTTCTTGCCTTTTTTCACTGGTTGACACCCTTTTACACTGTTCTGCTTTTACAGCATTATTAGACTTATTGAATGTTTAGGTTATGAAGGGCCCAAGGAACCATGTGATTTGCTGATCTTCTCATGTTATAGGTGAGGAGACTATGGGAGATCAAATAAATGGTCCCAATGCATCTTCACCCCAACCTGCAGTCTCATCATGGTCATGGCATATGATGGGTGGAGCATATTTCCTTACCACTTGATTTTGGGGCTAACTGACTTGCATTGGCCAATGGAATGGGACTTATGCTAGTTCTAAGCCTAGACTGTAAGTTGTCTCACGTATTTCCACTTCCTCCTGATACCTCTGCCATTGCAGGAGAATATGCCTGTTGTCTCAGTCCATTTGTACTGCTATAACAAAATACCTCAGAAATTTATTTCTTTCATAGTTTTGTAGGCTGGAAGTTCAAGATCAAGGCATTAGCACCTGAGTAAGGACCTTCTTGCTGCTTCTTCATGTGGCAGAAGGTAGAAGGGCAGGAGAGAGAAACTCTGTTTCCTCACATTGCAGAAGAGCAAAAGAGAGTGAACCCATTCCTACAAGCATTATAAGCATTAATTCATTCATGAGGGCAGAGCCTCCATAATCTAAACACGTTCCAAGAGGCCCCACCTCCCAACATTGTTGCATTGGACACTAAATTTCAAACACATGAATTTTGGAGGAGACAAAATCATTCAAACCATAGCATCTGCCTAGCCTACTAGCATGTGGAGCAGTTAGCCCAGCCACACCCCAATCCTGTGATATGAAGCAAAGCCACTATAGCCTGAAGCATTGCTGCTAAGCTGAGCCCAGCCTAGATCAGCCAAACCCCAGCTGACCCCCAGATCTGTGGTAGCAATTGTTATTGTTGTATATTGCTAAGACTGTGGATATTTTTACATGCAATAGTTAACCAATGCAGACACTGAAGCTCAGAGGGGAAAGGTGACTCCCTCATTGTCACACAGCCAGCTTATGTCAAAGGCAAGATTAGAACCCATCTCTTCTGCTTTCAGCCCTGTAGGAGTGACCCCGGGATTTTCACACACATGTGAAAGATGCTGTTTGGTCGTAGGTCTTGCAGCTTTTGGAAAATGTAGCTTGTAACAAATCGTTGAGAGAAAACAGATGAAGCTTTACATGGCTCCAGGGATTAATAATGTAACAGGGATTGTTCCACTTCTGGTTTGAAGTGAATCTGAACTGGCTGTTCCACCCCCTCTCCTCCTTCTCTCTGACAGCTGTGGAGTTCCCCAGGAGGAAGGGTTTAATGGCTTGGGAGCTGCTCCAAATAGCATCTGCAAGAACCAGAGCTTGAACAGCCCTGGAGACCAACAATGACTGGGGCTGGGATCTGACCCTTCTCTAGACAAGCAGGAAGCCCAAGCCCCAATCTCAGCACTACCAGACCCAGGCCAGCCTATATGAGAAACACGAGGAAGACCCTAGAAAGATAAGCTGTCCCCACATCCCAACTCTTTCCCTCCGAAGGTTGAAATTTCATGTTTAGAACTTTATTTCCTTATGCTCATTAGTCCTGAGATGCTAGTATGTGATGGCATGCACTTGTAGAAGAGGAGTCACACTTGCGTTTACATTAGCCATTTATAACTCCCTGCAAATAATGATTCCACCGCACCTTCCAGGAGTTACCACCTACCGACCTGTCTCACCTTGGCTTGCAGAGAAGAAAAAACGGTCAAAAGTGGAGTGGCTAGCAGAACTCTGTGTATTACATTTTCTCACCAGTGACTGCATAGCTGCTTGCTTCCTGGCATAACTCTGGAGCTTTTATCATACTAAAGAATTCTCTCTTTTCACCATCTTTAGAAGGCTCCGTCTTGATATCGACTTGGGCTCCAGATAGAGGGTGGGTATGAGAAATGGGAGAAAGAAAATCCCATGATTCCATATATTTATATGTTTGATATTCCATCAATATTTGCCTTCATTCTACATTATAAGTTCAAGGAAAGGAGAGACTGCATCTCTCTCATTCTCTCTTTTATGCCTAGTTCATACAACAGTACCAGGCACATAAGTAACATCAGTAAATATTATACAAGTGAATGAATGAATGCATGAACAAATGAACACAGCTGTTCTGGTGATAACCCACAGATGGCATCTTTGCACACCCAGCCTGCCATGGTTCAGCATGTCAGACCTGGGCCTGTGGGTCCTTTGGCATCTGGTTGAGGCCCCTCTGCTGCTTCCCATGGCACCATGCCACACTAAGCTTGTCTCAATAGATCAGTCACGGCTGAGCTGACATCTCTATCGAACAGGCCTCTCTCATGACTAGAGGATATAGGGAAGAGAGTGGAAACTGTGGCAGCCGAGGCAAGTAATCAAACTCTGCTGCCCAGTCCCAACCCTGAATTCACTGCCAGGAGTTGGTAAGCTGGCAGCATCTGCTCCTGTCTGGGACCAAGGCGGCTCATCTAGTGCCTGATGCCAGCTGGGCAGCAGAGTAAAGTCACCAATGCATAGGAGAGTCCAGGCTGGCAGGTGGTGCCAACTGACTATGAAAAGGAGGAGAGCCTGACAGGAAGTGTCTGATGAGGCATTCAAATGGCCTTTATCCTCACTCACTGCCATGAGAGGTTACCTGAATTCAGAGAGAGCAAAAGAAAAAAAAAAAACCTGTTTTCCCCTGAATGCGCCTGACTTCCTCTAGTCTACCTATACTGTTAAGTGTGGGTTCCCCCTGACAGCAGACTCTAAGATAAGGGATGTGTGAAGGTAGTTTATTTGGGAGATGATCTCCCAAATCATCTTTCCTTGCTCCATTTGGGAGGGAGCAAGGAAAGGAGGAAAGTCAGTTTAGTGTGTGTTAATGAGCTGTGATGCTTGCTGGAGTTGAGTCCTGCTGGGAATCCTCTGAGAAACCAGGTGGAGTACACCTCAGGGAAATGGGAGGGTGGGCATTTATCCAACTACCTCCTGTACCCCATTGCTTGAGGATTGACCTCTGGGGCAATAACTCCCTTACATTTCCAAAGTCATGCCTGTGCTAAGCTAAGAAGGCTCCCAGGGTGCTGGAACAAATGCTCAGGCAGAGAAGCTGAGAGGTACAGGCTCTTGCAGAGGGAGAGCTGTAGCGTGCTCCAGAATTGTCCACTTCAACTGCAATGAAGTCAGGTGGGTCTAGACAGTATGAGTGAGCTATCACCAGGGTCTGCAAATGTTTTAGAGCTAGAAGACATGGTTCCCAGGCCTCTTCCATGTAACTGTGAAGTCTTATCCAAGTAAGCTCCCCTTCAGCCTTGAATATATATATATATGTGTGTGTGTGTGTGTGTGTGTGTGTGTGTGTGTGTGTGTGTGTGTGTGTGTGTATGTGTGTGTGTGTATATATATGTATATATATATATGTGTGTATATATATATGTATATATATATGTGTGTGTGTATATGTATATATATATATGTGTGCGTGTGTGTGTATATATATATATATATTAGATTATTTCTATCCAACTTTGAGGGATTATTATGGGAACCAAATTAAATCAGAGAATCAAATATAAATTATTTCAGTAACATTTAATCGTCTTTCTTTAATTAACTTACTCAAAAAGCTATATTGCTCACCTGTCAGGAGGTTAAACATGAAAGGTTTCCAAGGATACAACTTGTCAAAGATATTTTAACAAACCGAGGGTAAAATTAAGTTTCAGATAAGAATGTTTCAATGAGTCAACTGCAGTGGGTTCCAGATGTTCCTCTGTATACATTTGGCCGCACGGAAAGGAAAACTGTCATTACCTCATTCAAAGAATTCTTCCCAGATTTGGTTGGCCCTACTTCATCCTGAGTTATCGTCCTCCCCTTCATGTAATCTCCTTCCCAACAAATTCTCCTATTTCTCAGCATGATGCTAAGAACTTCTCGGCCTCCTGGGTTCCCCATTATGTTAGTTAAGGTAATGCTGACTGTTACAACTTATGAACATCCACAGCTCAAGGGCTTATGACAACAAAAATTGTTTTGCTATCACTCACATGGCAATCCAGCCTGGGTGATCCTAGTTGGGCAGAGCCCCTCCATACAAAGATCCAAGAACCCAGGCACTTTCCGTCTTGTGGCTTTGCCACCTTCAACACAAGGTTCTCAGAGTTGCCATCTTCAATACAAGGCTCTCAAAGTTGCTTTTAAGGTGTTCGCTATTTGCAGCCAACCAGAGAGGAAAAGGAACATGGAAGATGGAATGGCAGGTTTTCAACAGTCCAAGTCTGGAAGTATTGCACATCACCACTTGCACCCATGTTCCTTCGGCCTCAACTCAGTTAACATGGCCACAACTAACTGCAAGAGAAGCTGAGAATTATGGTCTACGTGAGTGCCCTGAAAGAAGAGAAAATGGCTTTAGCAATCAGATAACAATTGACAACATAGCTTTGATATTTATCGATCAAAAAAGAGATCAGATGAGAGTTCAGCAGACCAGGAATCATTGCCAGGAAGCAAGTCAAGTCCGGAGAAGTCAGATGAGGCAAGGGATGAGGGCCAAGCAGAGATCATGGTTGAGGAAGCCATCACAGTAGCTTTATCTTACTTATTGTTGCCTATACACCTTCCCACTTACAACTGAAGTACTTAACTTTCCTTAAAACACTACAACCTTCCAGGTCTCTGCTCTTATTTCTTTTCCTCACTGGAGTGTCTTTCAACTTCATCTAGCTGATCAATCATGTGATAGCTCCAATGAACCATATTAATGCACTGACTTCTGGTATTAATGCTTTTCTGTAATCTTCTCTTGAATGTGGGCTGGTCCTATGACTACCTTTAAGTGACACTTGAATAGCTACAGGCCTAACATTTAAGAAGACTTGGCAGGTTTTGCTTTTGTGTTCTTGTGAGCCTGAGTCACCGTTTAAAAAATCCAGCTACCTCTGTAAGAGAAAACACGTGAAAAAACCCTTTGTGGAGAGAGACCCAAGACTACTTGGAGAGAAAGAAAATCTCAGCTGAATTCAGCCATCAACCAAACTGCCTGCTGAATTCAACCATAAGAGTAATTACCAGCAAAGGTAGCAGAAGAGTCACCTAGCTGATCACAGCCTAGATTGCAGAATCATGAGCAAATAAAACATTGTTTGAAGATAAGTGCTGGAGTGGTTTTAGGCAGCAGTAGATACCTGGAGCAATGTCTTTCAAGTTTCATGCCAGCTTCTGCCTATTCTTAGATGCATTTTCCTTATTCCTTTCTCTGCTTTCTCTAACACTCCCTTCTTAGCATGGTTATGAGTCTGACTTTTTAGATGCACTTCCACAGAATCCTACACACATATCTCTTCTACCATTTCTCACTCTGTACCATAAAATTTACTTTCTTGCCCCTCTACCTTTAAGGGTTGTGCACTTTTTGAAACCTTGAACCAAATTGTATTCCTTTCTGTGTTGTTTGTGCCTAATACAGTTTCTGACACTTAGTAGGTGCTCAAAAGTTATTCTTAAATAATAAATCATTATTTCTTAATCTGTTCATGAACTTGAATATAGCTGGTATCTAAGAAAAAGAGTGCCCAAGGGAATAAGAAAGTGTACCTTCCACCCAAAATTTCATAAAGGAAATTCAGAACAGGTCCATGTTAGAGAGATTGTGCTGGATAACCGGATTCACTTCTCTCAAACTCCAGTTGAACCACTTTCTATTTGGGGATATTGGAAAGCTAAAAACTACATTTTGGGAGAAAAGGGAATCCTTAGACACTGTTGGTGGAAATGTAAATTAGTACAGTATTATGGAAAACAGTATGGAGGTTCCTCGAAAAATTGGAAATGTAATTGCCATATGATCCAGCAATCCCACTACTGGGTATATAGCCAAAGGAAATGAAATCAGTAGAGCAAAGAGATGTCTGCATTTCCATGTTCATTGCAGTACTATTCACAATAGCCATGTGTGCAATCAGCCCAAGTGTCCAACAACAGACTAATGGATAAAGGAAATGTGATATATAGTTACAATGGAATACTATTCAGTCATAAAAAATAATAAAATTGTCATTTTAGACAATGTAAATGAACCTGGAAGCCATATGTTAAGTGAAATAAGCCAGACACAGGAAGACAATACATGATCTCACTTATATGAAGAATCTTAAAATGTCTTGATCTAAAAGAAATAGTGAATAGAACAGTGGTTACCAGAGATTGGAGAGGATGGGGGAAAAGGGGATGGGAAAAGGATGATCAATGGGTAAAAAGGTGCAACTAGAAAGGAAGAATAAATGCTAGTGTCCTATTACACAGTAGGGTGACTATAGTCAACAATAAGGTATTGTATATCTCAAAATAGGTAGAAGAGCAGATTTTATATGTCTCCACCACAAAGAAATGATAAATATTTGAGGTGATAGATATGCTAATTGTTCTGACTTGCTCATTACAAGATGCATACATTTATCAATACATCACACAATGCGCCATAAATATGTACAATTATTATGTGTCAATTAAAAAAATAAAAAAAACTATATTTTGAATATTACTTTAGAACTAGAGTTCTGCCAATTAGATATAATTCTGAGAGATTTGGAAGGTGAAAGGTAGGTGCGGGTCATCTTTCCAAGGCAGTTCAGGTGGCTAAGTAGGCTCTGGCCACATGAATGCTAGCAGCTACTGCCAGCATTCATGTTGATGCAGGTGGCTGTGGAGGCAGTGAGAGTATGTTTCCTTGCCTCTGGGTTATAGCTGTATGGAAAAAGTGCTGCAAAGGGATGGGGCACTGGAAAATACCATTGGCTCTGGTCCAATGATTGCCGACAGGCCTGGTGGTCAGGAGAAAGAGAAGATTCCAATAATTGGGAGGCATGGTTTACTCATGTGTCAAGGATAGTCAGTCAGAGGATGTCTCTGGGAGCTTCCTGAGAACAGGAACCACATGGCTGAAATCCAACATTTCAATTCCACATACCATCTGAAGAAGCTGGACAACATGAATACAAGATCAGCAGCTGGGACAGGGAGATTCTCTATCTGGTCAAGAGTCAATGAAAAACTCCAAGCTAAAACTCAAAAGATAGGGTAGTGTGGGATGAGTCTCAACACCATACAGTTAACCACATTTTACAACGTGGTGTTGATAAGGTTCTGAGTGAGGCAATGTTGATTTGTCAATGATGCATATTTTCCTAGAGGCCAGAATGTAAAATAAAATTTACTCTACTTTCTGACAAAAAATTTTTTTAAACACTGAACCCTTCCTTGACTTTCACATCAAGAAGACCTGGGTTTGAGTCTCAACTCTACTACTTTAAAGTTGTTTAATGTAAAATGAGTTAATTTCCCTCACTGAGGCCCTATTTCTTAGTATGAAAACCCTCATATGTTGCTGTGACGATAAAATGAAATATTGCCTTTGAAAGCACATAACACAATGTCTGGCAAACAGTAAGTGCTTAAAAAATCATGGCCACTAAGCCAGTGAATTGTGAGAAATAATCAAAAGCCAGTCTAGGGTAATTTACTCACATGGAATATATTGTTAGCATTTGAAAATTCTTTGAATGATAAAAAAGAGACATATAAAATTATTATTTGTAAATATATTTATATTCATGATACTAAACAGAAAAAAATGACATTTATTTTCTGTAACTGGCAATAATAAAACATTTATTTTAATGTTTAATTATTAAAGATTTACAATATGCCAAGTGTTGTGAAGCACACTATATGCATCAAATCATTTAATATTCTGAACAAGTCTATAAGGAGACCAGGGCACTCTTCTTTTATTTATACTATTATTACTCTCATCTTACAGATGAGGAAACTCAGGACTCAGAAAGACTAAGGAACTTACCCAAGGTCACACAGCTACAAGGGGGTTGAGCTCAGATTTAACCCCAGCTGCTCTAACTAATCAGCAATTAACCACTACTATAAAATGCCTCTCATTTACAGAATACTTTAGGCGAGTTGCAAGATCAGAACTTGTTTGTAAGCAGGAATTGTTCTGTTAGTAAAAAACTTACAAGAGAGACTAGAAAAAGAAATATATTGCTCGTGTGAGTAAATATTTACATACACCAAAATATTTATGTTCATATATGTGAGTACTGCTTTCCGCAGGGGGAGAGGAAAACGTGTAAATATTTACTCACTAGAAATAGCTGACAAGTAGTTAGGAAATAAGAATATTTATACTGTACATTGCTTTTGTGCTGTCAAATTGTTTCATCTGGAGTCTATGCACTAATTCCCAAATTGGACATGCAATACAAGAATCCTGAAATTGTAAATTCAGAGCTCCATTTGGACTTACCTAACTTGGTTGTGAGACTAATTTCAAAACAAAGTTAATTCTGATTTTTCTAAATCATATTTTCTAAAAATGTATACTGCTTTTTAAGATGTCCTGATTCTTTCTAGGAGAAATTATCCTTAGGCTAAAAATCAAAGGCTCTGTCTTTATGGCCTGAGCCCCATGCAGGTTCTTATGGGGAGACATGCTTTAGGGACCACTCCTGGACCAATAGTTAGAAGTAATTGGGAAGCAAGTCAAATAGATAATTAGCCGGACAATGACCCAGATTGGTGGTGCCTCCCAGACAGCCAAAGGTAGGAAATTTTTTTTTAATTACATAAGTAGTTGGGATTTTGAGAGAGATCTTAATGAAATAGAATTCAAATAGATAAATAAATATATATGACGGATGTAGCGTACTTTGGATTGACACTTTCATATGCCACTGTGTTTAATCCTTACTGCAGCAGATAACTTTTGTATCAATTTGATAAGTTTTAACTGCAAATAACAGAGCATGTCATTGCAACTGATTCAAACAACAAAGGACTTACTACCTCATGTAATAAGGAGATCTATAATGTGGATGTTCTAGGATTGGTTAATTCAGTGATTCACTTCAGTCACCTAGGTATTATGCTCTTTCCATTTTTCCTTCTACATTCTTGGTATATAATTTTGTCCTTGGCAAAATCACTTTATGGTAGCAAGACGGCTGCTGGAGTTTTGGAATTCATTTGCAGATATCACAAGGTCTAATAGAGAAAGTAGAGTTTTTATCTCAATACATCTCTCTTTATCATCAAAATCTTTCCCAGAAGGCTTCCAAAGACTTCCCCTCCCATAGCATTGGTCAGAATAAAATTACACACCCATGAGTAACCAATCACTACCAAGAGAGTGGGACCATCATACTTAACTTAGATGAATCATGTCTTGTAAATTTGGGAATTAGTGCATAGACTCCAGCTCTCTGCCTCGTGGGCCAGGAATAGAGCCTGCTTCCTTTGAAGCTCATGGCCTCACTGAGCAAGGAGAATTCCTGAATGACATTCAGGTTTTGTAAAAAAGCATAAAGAAGGTAAAAAGTTACTGGGTAGGCAACAGGGTCCACTACATCCCATTAGAAACATGAGGAAAACGAGGCTCAGAGAGGTTGTGACATGCATTTAGTACATGCTACAGCTGCAATCCAAATCCAGAGTCTTTTTATGTCAATACCATGGCTGCCTTAAGTATCTACAACTGCTGTTGCTTTTATGTTACTGGAACAGTTGGGTGCGTGGGCACATCTGATGTTTTCCACTGAGCTCCCTTCTCTATTTCCTATGTAGACAATTGTGAAAGGGCTGTTTGTGTAAATTTAATTCACTCATAGGCATTACCCACCTGCCATGGGCTACAAACCTCATTCTTTCCTCTTTCTCTAGCAATATTGTCAGAGGCCAGCCACACTTGCCCTCACTTGGAAATTTGCCCAGAAGAGCATCTCTGGACCTGGGCAGCATGAGTGAAAAGCCAGGAAAATGACTATGGCTCCTTGGCCAGCAATGTTTTTGCTGCAGGTGCCTGAGCTTGTCCCACACTCTGTCCCCACCATGCTTAGACTCTGTCTTCCCAGTGCTCAGTCCCTCCAGCTTAGACTGTATATTGCTTGTCATCCAGCTCCTTGCCCCTCTGGACCCTGCAAAATATATGCTCCTCTTTCCTTATGATGATGTCTCCAGTATTTCTGCATTTCTGGAGTCTTCCCTGTCTCTTTAACATAGACCAGGGTGCTCCTCTTTTCAGTTTCCTTTGTCAGTAGAACATTCCTCCCCTCTCACTTAGGGTACTGTCTTATATCAGGTTGTCTTATATTAGTTTGTTTCCTCATTATATTGTGTTTCCAGAGGATGAATCTACATCTCCTCATCTTGGCTCAGTTGGTCCCAATGAAGATCAAAATATCTTTAGCATGATGACAACCATCTTCTCTGCAAGATCCATGCACATACATTTTTACGTACTGTTTGTGAGATTTTTAATAAGTTTTTGTTTATTAGCAAATGAAGGAAGAAGGAGATTTATTCATGTTTGTTTGTTTTGTTTGTGTGTTTGGTTTGTTTGCTTGTTTGTTCATTTTTAATGCTAAAGCACCAGTAGAATAGAGAGAAGAGAGACAAGGGAGTGTAGAAGGGGCACCAAGGCAGAGGTCACTGGTCATCTGCCTAAATATCCTAAATATTTTTCCCTTCTTTCTTATTAACTGAAACTTCATTTTGTTTATGGCGGCCCAACTAGAGGTCTATATTTTTCAGCTCCCTTGCAGCTAAAGGTAGCCATATGACACAGTTCTGGCCACTGAGATATAAGTGGATGTTAGTATATGCAGCTTTCAAGAAAGCTTGCATGGTAGAATTTTTTGTGCACCACCCAGATCTCCCTTCAGAAATGAAGAACTTGTCAGTTCAGCTGTTGAGAACAGCTGCTGACAGACATCATTTGGCTGTTAACACCAACATGGATGACAGCCTCACCTTTCCAGGAGGCTGGCATCTAATGACTTATCAACATGGAGGATAAATATCTGGCCCTTTGGTTACAATTTGGGTCAACTCCAAAGTGCCATCCAAGCTCTTGAGCTCACAATGGGATTGGTTGAGGCCATCATTGGGATTGCATCATGGCCCAGCTTCTCCCTCTGCCCACTCGAATTTACTTCCCCTCCCTTCTCCAAGTGTTGACCCCAAGAGGTCTCCGTGATAAATCTCCCACATGCTAATCTCCATCTAAGAGTTTGAATTCTGGGTAGCCCAGCCCATGGCATGTCCTTAAAAAGGGAGACTCAACCAACTGATATTTTTTGACCTTTGGCCTTCTTTTTCCTACCTTGCACAAAATATTATAAAGAGGGCAGAGAGCCGTCTTGTGACCATGAAACAAGAAGCATAAAGTTGAAAGCCACTCATTCAGGACAGCCAAATGAAAACATGAAGAAACCCCTTATCTTGGTGGCATGGTAGAACCATGTTACAGTCCTAGACTGACTGCCTCTGAATTTCATGGTCTGTGAAAAATAGAAACAAATCACAATTTGTCTAAGCCACCATTATGTGCAACAAAACCTATTTCTACCTGAAACAGTCACCAATAGCACCTGAAGGACAGTTTTGAGCCTTTGTGAAAGAGATACTCATTCACTTAGTAGTCAACAAATAGTCAATATGTTCCTTCTGTTGTTTTCAGCTCTGTGCCAGGCATTGGGGAAATAGCATTAAACAAGACAGGCAAGGTCCCTGCTCTCATAGAGTTTAAATTTGCATGAAGAGAGACAGAGAAATGTGTAAACAAGATAAATAGACAAGGTGATTGCAGAAAGTGATACAGGCTATGAAGGGAATAATTATTGTTGTTTGCTAATGCATAACTTGGGTGAGGGTAAGGGTCTGTTTTTACAAAGGTGGTCAGAGAAAGGCTATCTGAGAAAGCAATGTCGACATGATCTTTAAAGACCGAGAAGAAGGGAGTGGTGTGAAGATAAGAGAAGGGAACAGAAAGGAACTGGGGAGGGTGGAGCAGTGTCTGAGGAGCGAGGTGCCTCAATCCCAGTGAACACAAGTAAGTACACAGGTGCAGATCACATAGGGCATTGCAGAACAAGGCAGTGTTATTGAATTACAGTACAATTATAATAGTGGACCACTGAAGCAACAGTCTACGAGATGTTCTACTTTGGCTGCATGAAGAATCGGCTGTAGTGGTGGCAAGAGTGACAGTGGAGTGGCCATTTAGGAAAGCAGGTGAGGAAGGATGGAGGTTTGGAATAAGACTGTAGCAGTGTAAATGGAAAGAAGTAGATGGATTCAAGATTTTGAAGGTAAGTCCAACATCAAGATTTTGGAGGTAAGTCTTACTTCTGGACTGGATGTAAGGAATGGGCCAAAAGATTAAAAATGATTTCTAGATTTTTGGCTTTAGCATCTGGAAGAAGGTGAGGCCATTTACCAAGAGGACAAAAATTTAAAGGGAATACATATGTGATGAGGCGAATTAAGAATTAAGAATTCCATTTTTTCTTCTATGCTAAGTTTGAGATGTCTATTAGAAATTCAAGAAGAGATGTTAACTGATATTGGGGCTGTGAAAATGTGTCACTTAGATCTCTTGCTGCATAAAGCAAAGTTAATTGATGGTCCCAGCTTCTACATTGCACACTGAGGCCATATTTGCCACAGGCTGCTCCCAGGCAGTGACTGAGGACACCAGGGATACTAAAGCAGGTCCACTCCTGCAAGACATGGGGACTCTAACAGGCAACCTTGGCTCAAGGACCCTCCATCAGCCTGGCTGGACATTTTCTGGAATTCTGCTACAGTCCAAGACTTTTCCTACCCAAGTCCCCTTCCTTCCCTCTCTCCTTCCACAGGTGTCACACCTGCATTGCTGTCAGGAGGCTCCACCTGCTTCAGCTGCCTACCTGCTGTTTTACTTCACAGGTTTTTCCTCCAATAAATCTCTTGCACATATAATCCAGCCTGTTTTTTTGGAGGACCAAAATGGACAAAACTAAGCAGATTGACATACAAGCTTGGAGGAGTCTGTGCTGGAAATAGAAATCTGGAATATAGACGCTTCAGTATTCAAAGTCATGAGACTGTATGTGATCACCTAGGAGTGTAGCTGTAGATAAGGAAGAGATGACTGTGAGACTAAACCTTGGCATTATCTTTGTAGAAGTTGAGTAGAAGACAAAGAACGAGCAAAATTTGTGTCATGAAAAATGAGAGATGGAAGTATTTTAAGAAGCAGGGAGGGCCAGGCATGGTGGCTTGTACCTGTAATCCAAGCTACTTTGGAGGCTCAGGTGAGAAGATCGCTTGAGGCCAAGAGTTCAATATCATCCTGGGCCACATAGTGAGACCTTGTCTTTACAAAAAAAAAATTTTTAATTAGCCAGGTGTGGTGATGTGCCCCAGTAGTCCCTGCTACTTGGGAGGCTGAGGTGGGAGGATTGCTGGAACCCAGGAGATTGAGGTGGTTGCCGTGAGCTGTGATTGTGCCACCATACTCCAGCCTGGGTGACAGAGCAAGACCCCATCTCACAACAGATGCTGGAGAGGATGTGGAGAAATAGGAACACTTTTACACTGTTGGTGGGAGTGTAAATTAGTTCAACCGTTGTGGAAGACAGTGTGGCGATTCCTCAAGGACCTAGAAATAGAAATTCCATTTGACTCAGCAATTCCATTATTGGGCATATATCCAAACTATGTACTATAAACATTCTATTATAAAGACACATGCACACGTATGTTCATTGTGGCATTGTTTACAATAGGAAAGACCTGGAACCAACCCAAATGCCCATCAAGGATAGACTGGACAAGGAAAATGTGGCACATATACACCATGGAATACTACACAGCCATAAAAAACAATGAGTTCGTGTCCTTTGTATGGACAGGGATGAATCTGGAAACCTTCATCCTCAGCAAACTGACACAAGAACAGAAAATCAAACACCGCATGTTCTTACTTATAGGTGGATGTTGAACAATGAGAACACACACATGGACACAGGGAGGGGAGCATCACACACTGGGGTCTGTTGGGGGGGCCAAGGGAGGGACAGTGGGGGAGTGGGGAGGTTGGGAAGGGATAACATGGGGAGAAATGCCAGATGTAGGTGATGGGGGGATGGAGGCAGCTAACCACATTGCCACGTATGTACCTATGCAACAATACTGCATGTTCTGCACATGTACCCAAGAAGCTAAAGTACAATTAAAATAAAAGACCTTGTCTCAAAAAAAATGTACCATTTTAAAGAGAAGAAGAAGCAAGGAGGGCCAACTGCGTCAACCGCTTCTGCAAGAACCAGCACAATGAGAGGTAAAGACAGTGTCCATTGGATTTGGTAGCTTGGCAACATAGATATCAGAGCATGTAAGTTTGTTGGATTAGTGTTGAAAATACGAAGACTTCATGTCATTATTTCCATTTTGTTAAAAAAGAACGACGTGAGAGCATAAGCTTTTGAGTAAGGAGTCAGGGAAATGTAGGTTTGGAGAACGAGAAGAAAGTGTGAAGTAGTTTTATCAGAGGGCAAATTTAACAAGCTGCCTAAGAAGGCTTGCCATGTGGTTAGAATGCTATTTTGAAATTTATGGTCATATATTTTAAGTGCAATCAGTCAGTCCATTTGGGTACAGGTCAACATGGAAAAAAACTGATTCCATTATAAAAGCATGTGAGACAGAGACAAGTGGAGCCTTCCAGGACCCAGGAATAAAAAGCCACCAGAGTTTGGAGAACAAGTCATTCTCTCCCGATCTCTTTTCATTCTCTATCTCAGTGCAGCTGTGACAATCTAACAGTTCAGGGTTGGCACTGCTCGAAAGAACTGCTGTGTGGTGGAACTATGAGTATGACCATGGTCCCCAGGGGAACCACATCTTCTTGGCAGCCTTTGAGCGGGGTCCATGAAAAGGAGTCACCCCCTGAATGGTTGACTGGTTGTAGCTCTCTGCTAAGATGCCAAAGTTCCAAAACCTGAGTAGACTTCTTCTCATACACAGTCAAGGCATTCTCTGGGTAGTCTCAGAAGCAGCTGGAGGGAACTTTGTCATCCTGCAGCCTTTTTGGTAGAAATAATATGCTGTTGCAACTTAAATAATATGATGGTTAATTGTATGTATCAACTTGGACCACAGTACACAGATATTTGATCAAACATTATTCTGGCTGCTTCTGTGAGGGTGCTTTTGGATGAGATTAACATTTGAATCAGTGGACTTTGAATAAAACAAATAATCCTCCCTCATATGGGTGGGCCTTATCCAATCAGCTGATGGTTTGAATAGAACAAAAATACTGACCTTCTCTGACAAAGAGGGAATTCTGTTAGAACACTAGCTTTTTCCCGGGTCTTCAGCCCTGGCAACCTATCCTGCAGATTTTGGACTTTCCAGCTTCCATAATTGCGTGAGTTAATTCCTTAAAATAAATCTCTCTGTCTCTGTATCTCTGTCTCCCTCTCTCCCACTGCCAACGCACACTCACCCACACCCACACACATCCCATTGATTCTGATTCTCTAGAGAACCCTAATACAGGTATAAATTCTAGTATGACTTATGTCATAGTCCAATAGTACTGCTATAAAAGGAATACCTGAGGCTGGGCAATTTATAAAGAAAATAGGTTTATTTGGCTCACAGTTATTCAGGCTGTACAAGAAGCATGGCACCAGCATGTGCTTCTGGTGAGGGCTTCAGGAAGCTTCCACTAATGATGGAAGGAGAAGGGGAACTGGTGTGTACAGATCACATGGTGAGTGGGGGGGAGAGGGAGGCAGAGAGAGAAGGAACCAGGTTTTTTTTTTTTTTTTTTTTTTTTTTTTTTGACATTCAGCTCTCACAGGAACTAGAGCAAGAACTCAATCATACCATGAGGGACCTGTCCCTGGGACCCAAATACCTCCCACCAGTTACCACCTCCAACATTGGGGATCACATTTCAACATAAGTTTTAGAAGCTCAAATAACCAGACCATAGCACCTCATCAAAGCCTGAGGAGGTCTAAATACTAAAGTTACATTTTTTTTTAATCTCCAGAACCTGAAGTATTATCATATAAAAGCAGTCTAATTCATGTTTGTCGAATAGATGAACAGATATATGGATGAATAAGTAGGCAGAGGAAGGAAGAGTGGATGGTTGGATGCATGGATGGATGGATGAATAACTGGATAGATAATTGGATGATACTGTGGGTGAAAGCACTGGGCTTAGAGTTGGATGTGTTGCATTTAATTCTCAATATTGCCACTTCCTAGTTTTGTGATCTTGAATATTTCTTTATTATTGAAATGGGAATAATAATAAATAACAATACTTGACCTATCAATCCCATAGGAATCTTGTGGCAATGAGGTCATTTGAAATGAGATGCCCCCAAAAGCTAATGCTATCCTAGATTGCATTCATAAACATACAGTACTCATATCAAAGATCTGATAGTCCCACAGTGCTCTGCAGAATTGAGACAAGTTGAAGTACCTATTGAATGTCTTGAGAACTGATGTTGTTTTAGAAACTATGAAGCACTCTGAGCCTCCAAAGCACTTTTATCATCATCTTTATTATTTTAGCAGTCTCTGAGCCCAGTTTTTTTTTAAATTATTTCTTAAGTTCATGTTTCTGAAAATTTGAGGACTTTCCTTGCTATATGCCTTCATGCTGAAGAAGCTAGACTTTTTGGACCAAATCTGTGGTACAGTTGGCTTTTTATTATTTTTTAATAAAAAGAGGAGTCTATTGGTTTACAGGCATCAGAAATAGAAAGCTTTGCTTGCAGCTAAGAGTTCAGATTCCAACTCTGTCTCCTTCTCTCCATCTCATTTTGCTCCCCTTGGCGTTAGCTTCATTCTCAATCATTCTTTTTCCATGTGGAAAGACAGTGTGCTGGTCTTCTGTTGCCTGCAGTGTTCTTTGAGTCTAGCTCTATTTCTGATCCAACTCTCTTTTCTTAAGATACTCCCTCACCCAAAACAAACACAAAAAATATTCAGCCAATCTTGTCTTCTTGCTTCGTCTTCTGATTAGGACTCAGACCAGTATACAGAAGAACTAATAGAATTTTTTCTACCAAACTGCACTGGGATAAAGAATGCAATTAACTCACTGGGACTCCAGATTGGTTGGCTGCAGAAAGCTCTATAATTTAAAAAAATCGTGATGCATTGAATTCTTGACTTTCTGGAAAAAAAAAAAAAAGAAGATACTCCAAGGCTGTCAGGGGGTGGAAATATACTGGGGACACTGGGTTCCATTTTCAAAACTCAGCTGTGTTTTTGCATCAAGACAATTCAGTCCAAGTTGCTCTCTGAAGCTACTCTGAAAGTGAGAAGCCTCAATAGCCATTGAAATGGGCTAATCGTGTCTGATTTAATTAAATCATAGAGCAGTCCCACTCTAGAGCAAATAATTATATTTGTCCATTTATGTAACTGTCAGCTGCTTTCCTTCTGTCCAGAAAAAAATGGGATTGGGCCTCTTGTAATATCAGCTTCTCTAGGCTATGCATACAGGCAGCCATCATAGAAAAGAAGGACCATGTCTTTATACAGCACTGTGCCTGTAGCAGAGCTAAGTAAAGAGTCCTCCAGCATTTGACTATCTGATTCTTAGCCATTGATCTTGTCCTATTAAAATAAGAATTCAAAGGGCATCAGAAATGGATTTCCATAGACCAGTATCTGACAGTTCCTAAATTAGAACTTTTTGCATTACTTCCATAGAATAGTGTTTCCAGATTTTCGTTTAGGGTCATAAGTGAAGCATAGCATTGACAAACAGATCCCTGACCCAGAAAGTCAGGGTGGGCTTGAACAGCAGGCAGGAAGCTGGGATGCCATCCCACTTCCTGTTCTAAGTGTTTCTGTCCTGTTCCCTTGAAACTAGAACCCACCAGTCGAGACCTCCATTTGGGGTCTTTGTATTAGCAAAGAGCTCTAACATATTTTTCTATTTAGAATCAGAGTCATTTAGTTCTGTGTTTCCTAACACAAACTCTACTAAGAAAAGGTAAGATCTCTAAACTCTTCACCATGGATCAATTAAAAATGATATAGATGTAATATATATTTATTACATTTTTTTAATAAACAGGGGGAACCTGTTGAAACTTTCTTATTTATTTTATCACTAAAATAAAATATTAGTTCACATTAAAGGCTATTTATATAACGATGAATTGTATTTATCTTTTAAGATTCAGATTTGAAGAAGTAAAGGTTTTCAGTCATAGAAAAAAATACAGTCTGGAAAATTTGTCCTGGACTAATGCCAGATTGAATCTCAAGCCTTGATTCGATTTCCAACTTTTGTGTTTCTTCTGTGAGAACTGAGGCCTGAGATCACAGAGCTGAGACCAAAACTTTGCTATCTCGACACCAGAACAGTCCCATGACCTTTCTGCTTTCCTAGGCTCCCTCACAGTGAAAGCCAATGGACAGGCAGTTGATTTACAAATAGATTTAGTGTTTGTGAGGTTCAGTGCTCTACCTAAACAGAAAACAATTTGTATTTCCCACCTGGAAGAATTAGCAGTATATGTTTTCAGCTTTTTGACTACTCTGGTCTCCAGTTTCCAATGTCAGCATAAAGTAGCAGTTAGGCTATATTTCAGTACAATAGAAAAATCTATCTAACAGTGGCTTATGCCCCTCCTAGACATATTGCTTACTTAACCAGTTGCAGAGTTGGTTCAGCAGCTTAATCAGGTCAACAAAGATCCTCCAATTGCACAATCCTCAGACTGATGCCTTTATTCTCAGGTTGGCTGCCTCATGGTCTCAAGATGGCTGCAGCAGCCCCAGGCATCATTCTCACATGTTAGCATCCAAAGCAGGAAGAAAGGAAGGGGTGAAAGGCCTTGTTCTCCTGTGGCTCTGTTTTATGGAGGAGATAATATTTCCCAGTGTCTCTCCAGCACAGATCCTCTTACATCTCATGGTTCAGAACTGGGTCAAAAGGTACTAGCCAATTGCAAAAGAAAATAGAATTGCTCCAGTTGCCTTGGTCTAATCATGATTTATCCCTTGAGCCTGGGCACATTGCCAATGAACAAGGCAACGTTTCATTAGCAAGGAAAAATGGGGAACAGCCTTTGTCTAAATAACCATCAGTATCTGGCACACATAGTCACTTACACACTGATACATGAAAAGAAGTGTTCCTTCTGGAAGAAATGGCCACAAACTCCTTCTTTTCAACATTGTGATACCATCAATAATTTATGTCTAAAAATATAGAGAAACCCTATCACATAGCACATCCTAAGCCCATAGAAGTTTGTCCAATGAGCATTCGTAAGCCCCTCCTAAAGAGACATCAACTCAGAAGCAGTGCTACTCAAGGCCATGGGGCAGTCCTCTCTCTGTGTTTCTAGGACCTACCACTTCACCTCTACTCTGATCTCTTCCAGTGCCTTTGAGCCTTCAAAAAAGAGGTCTAGCGACTTGCTAACACCTTTGTATGTTTCTTTACTGCACACACCTCCAGGAATTCCCGTAACTGTAAACTCGGTGCCCTGAGAGGCCCCAGGTATCAAGGGATCTAATGTCAGTGGCAGCCCAGCGAAAATGTTACTGCTGCTCCAGGTGTGAAGTGCTTCCACAGATGAAATAAATTCTTTTTTAAAAGCCAAGGGAAAATACTTCTTTCGTGTTGACATTTTAGATATTATAACATGGAGATGGCAGTGGGGAGAGGACCTGTTTAAGGGCTCTCCTGTAGCCCCCAGATTACCCCATCAGAGGACCCTCACCATGTGGACAACTGCTAGCTCCAGAGAGCCTGTGGGCCAGCCGCTGTCTCCCAGATCACTGTTGTGTCAAGGTTTTGCATTCAGGAAGCACACATCTTAGGTGATTCTGAGTGTTATTACCAAGTTTCCTACTCTATGGAGTTGATGTCCCTGTGTTTGTACTGCACATGAGTATATTCACGTCATTCTGTGACCCTCTCTGCTGTGGAGCTGGTTTCTCTGATGATGCTTCTGTTTTATCCTACAGACCGGGAGCTCCTGGAGCCTGGGGCTGACATCATATTTATGTGTGTATTTCTTGTGCCTAGCCCAATGCCTGCATCTCAGAGGAAACTCAGTAACTGTTACATTAACAACAAATGAACTCAGAGACCGGGAAGGAGGATAAAGCTCTTTCCAGGTCTAAAGTCAGGGTTGAAAAAAAGAGGGAGATAATTATAGCCACTTCTCTCCGGCAGAAGACCCACCACTAAGTCCTGCAGTGCTAAGTTACACCACACCCTCATCCACACACTACAAATCCCATGGCTGCCTTCGTATTTACAATATCCCTGTGGCCAGGGCCGTTTCCTTTGTTCGATTTAGATCTATCAATAGAACACACTCTGAGAGTTTCACTTTGTGCTTTCTTCTTCCTCTGTACTAACAACATGAGTGTCCTTATTACAGTCACACATGCAGGTCCTCACCTCTTGCTCTCTCCATCAGATTTACTCAGGGCCACAGGAACCCACTGTCACTGAGTGTCTTTGCCAAAAAGCAGAGACTATAATTGTCTCCCCTCTTTCCAAATCTTGGCTTTAAATTAAGGAAGTTTGATCCTCTCTTTTGGTTCATACAATTCTGTGCCTTTTTTTCCTTTTTCTGTTGCTCTCTCTCTTCTCTCTCTTTTTCTCCCTCCCTTTTTACCCACCTCATCTTTTCTTTCTTCTCTCTCTCTCTTTCTTTCTCTCCAAGGACAGAAGAATACCACCAGCTTTAATCAGGACTAATCTGCCTCTGTGTCCAGCAGGTCTCTAGAAGATGCTGTGGGCAAGAGAGAGCAGTATTTGTGTTCATCTTTGTGTTGGGAAAGGCACCATCTGTGTGTTGGGGAGCAAACATGAACCGGAGCACATGCCAAATTCTACACAGGGAGGGGAACACGTGGAGTATGCCGTTTAGAACCCAATAGCTCCTGCTTGAAGGCTGCCCAATGGGCCCAGAGCTTCTGGAAGGGTGGCTGCTTGGGCTGGCTGTATGCATTCATGCTGAAGCATTGCCTTTTTCTCCTTGAGTGCCTGCCATTCAGAACCACTGGGATGCAGAGGACACACACGCACATGATGGTGTTTCCAGCTGTGCCAGAGCTGGGAGCATCTGAGCTCACAGAAGCCAGCTTTTGCCAACTCAGACCAGGTAGAAACTAAGGACTGGGCAAGGACTGAGTGTAGAATTAAAGAAAGCAGCCAAAATCTGACAGATCAATGTGTGCAAGCTTCCCTGTGGCTCAGTTTCCCCAGCTCTCAAAGAGGAATCATACTGTCTACTTGCTTTGCATATGTTTTGTAAGAATATCATAAACTGTTACCTGCTGAGTGCCTGACACTGTTTCAAAAGCTTTACTTTTATTAATTTATTCAATAGTCACAGCCGCTCCACCAGATAGATACCATTATTTTATCTCCACTTTTCACATAAGAAATGTAGGCACAGATAGGTTGAATAACTGCCCAAGGGCACACAAGTGGTAAGTGTGGCCGAAATGAGGTTTGAACCCAGGCAGCCTGGCTCCAGGGTCAATGCTCAGAACAATCACATTATACTGCTTTGTGATGTGTAAATACAATTACTTGAAATAGTCTGAAGTTCCAAACAAATGTATTTTTACAAATGAGGTCAGTCAGTCAAATACACTGCTCTGAAGAGATTATTGACTCAGTGTCATAGACTCCTAGACAATTTTTTTCTTTTATTATTTTTAGTTGACACACAATAATTGTACATATTAATGGGGTACAGTGTGATGTTTTGATACATGAGCATGATGTGTAGTGATCAAATCAGTCTAAGTACTATATGCATCACCTGAATCATTTACCATTTCTTTGTGTTGAGAGCATTCAAAATATACTCTTCTAGCTATTTGAAAATATATAATTCTTGTTAATTATGGTCACCCCATACTGCTATAGAACACTAGAATTTATTCTTCCTACCTGTTTGTACTTTTGTATCTGTCAACTGACCTCTCCCTATCCTTCCTCCCAACTCCACTCTTTCTAGCCTCTTAGTAATCACTATTCTACTCTCTACTTCTATGACATCAACCCTTTTTAGCTCCCACATGTAAGTGAGAACATGTAGCATTTATCTTTCTGTGGCTGGCTTATTTTACTTAACATAAGGTCCTCCAAACTCATCCATGTTGCTGCAAGTGATGGAATTTGTTCTTTTTAACCGCTGAATAATATTTCATTGTGTATGTGCACCACATTTTCTTTGTCCATTCACCTCTTGATAGAAACTTAGGTGGATTCCACATCTTGGCCATTGTGAATAGCACTTCTATCAACATGAGAGTGCAGACATCTCTTCAACATAAGAAAATCAGTATGTCAAATAGATATCTGCACTCCCATGTTGATTGTAGCACTACTCACAATAGCTAAGATATGGAGTCTTGAACTGTTTAGATGAGCAGAGGAAGGAGCCATCAACCAATGTCAGAAAGGAAGTTGGTGCATACATAGTCCGGTTTGTGCATCCCTTGGGTGGACAACTTTAACATGTGCTCTATAGCATCTCCCAGAGGACCCAGTGGAACTGAGCCCTAGTTGCCCACAGCACTAACGTGCTCATCAGCATGCCTCTTATTGGCTGCCTTCCCTTCCCTGTCTCACTTCCCACCTTCCAGCAGTGCTCCGTTGGTTACTTTCTACATAAACAACTCACACTTCAATCCTTGCCTCAGAGTCTGCTGCTTGGAGAACCTAGCCTTAAGATAACATACACCTTCTAAGATGTTTCTCATTATTTCATCTATATAACAACTCCATAAAGTAGATGGGCAGGTAATATAGCTCCCTCTTACAGAAGAGGAAATTGAGCCCCCAAAACATTCAGAGGAAAACCCAGTATCATGTGGTTTGTAAGTGGCAGAGCTGAATGATAACTTAGTTCTCCTGAATCTCAGTGTCTGAGGAAACTATGTCACAAGACCTTGAGATTCCTTAGGACACTGATGTGCCACTGGGTATAAGACAGCATGGCTAAGTATTTTCGACTGTCAACAAAAGGATATTTATAAATCCTGAAAGAGGCAATCAATGACTACTGAGCACTAACAGACATACTACTTACCATACTGTGATAATATAATGCTGTTTCCAAACTCTGTTGATCCATGAAACATTTTGACCTCCATATGTACATATATATGTGTATGTATGTGTGTATATATGTATATAAATTACAAACCTATGTACCTGTAAGTTATATATGTGTGTGTTTGTGTGTATATGTGTATTACTGCCCTAATATAATGTATACATAATGACATAAACTGAATTATTGGTTCCAGTTCTTCACTCCTCTGGAGTAGTATTGTACATTCACATTCTTGCCATGACATCATGGTAGTGAGACTATATCTCCTCATCCCTTGACTTTGAGCTTGGACCTATGACTTGTTTTGGACAATGGGATGTTAGCAGATGTGACACAATCAGAAACTTGAAGTGTCATTGTAAATTTTGGCTAAACCTTTAACAAGTCTGCCATTGCCATGAGAAGAACCTGACAGCTAGCAGGCAAGTCCAAAGAAGATGAGACCCATGTGGAGCAGACCAATGCTTAACCTGCAATTTCGCAGCCCAGCATAGCCTGAGTCAGCCAACCCACAAACATGAAAACGAGGACAAATATCTGTTATTTAAAGTCACAGAGTTTGAGAGTGATTTTGTCATTTAGCATAACTGTAATATTACAGATCCAATAGTAAAACATACAGAAGACAGATTTAGGAGAAATTATATATGTATACATATACTTTTTTCTAATACTTCTGGCCTCCAATGGCTCTTCTTGGACATCTCCTATGTTATGTGTGCTCTATTTATGAGACCGCTTCACTAAATTTGTAAGGATTGTATGAATTTGTTGATGTTTGAATTGAATATGAATTGATCATCTACTATGGATGTTAAGGTGACGATGCATGTTGACTACCCTGGGGCAGTCTGAGTTGTCTTTATATAATTATTCCGAGCATCCCCTTTAACTCTCAGAAGTGTCCCAGTTTGAACTACAAATTCTTTGATCAGCTTCACCATGTGGCAAGCACTATGCTGGATACAGGGAATGCAGGGCCCTTTGAGAGCAACAGGCACATCCACTGAGAACATGGAGTGCGGGCAAGAAGACATTGCTGGGAGAAGCAATGTCTGAGATGAATCTTGTAAGACATAGCTTGATGAAGAAGAAGGATGGGGCCGGGCGCGGTGGCTCAAGCCTGTAATCCCAGCACTTTGGGAGGCCGAGGCGGGTGGATCACGAGGTCAAGAGATCGAGACGATCCTGGTCAACATGGTGAAACCCCGTCTCTACTAA